>NW_026136706.1:29304311-29371811 GCF_905237075.1 Dicentrarchus labrax | reverse complement strand
TGATATACTTGAGTACAGAATACAGTCCTTTGCAACCTTAGTTACCTTATTATGTTTGTGTATCTGTATTTGTGTTTATGTATGGTGTCTGCTGTACTGATTGTTACTTTATTACAGACCACAGCTAAATAAATCAACCAAAACAGGACATCTGTATCCGTGTTCTTTAGCGGGAACACCAACCCAACACCTTGCCACTCTAAACCAGTTAAATTCTTGGAGACAACCCTTTCTCTCCTTTTTATGGTCCTTCGAGCCGGATTAGAGTAACAACCAAGGTATGGATCCTACAGATGCCCAGGCTGAGCCTGCAGCCCAAAGTGCTTCACAGAGAGAACGTCACCCTCCAGCTTACCTGAGTGACTATGTGGTGTCAACTCTCCCTCCAGAGGGACAAACCCATACCACCACCCAGAGCTCACATAGCCGGAAATCATGCTCATCTCGGAGGAGGTCCATACGTTCATCTCGCTCATCCATGAGCAGATTCACCTCTATGACTTTATCAGAGCTAGAAACAGCCCAGCTTGAGGAGCGAGTGAAAGAAATGGAGCTTGAGGAGCTACAGCAGCACATAGAGGAGGATCAACAAATTGAACATGAGCGTCAGTGACTTCAAACTCAAGCCCGAGAAGCCCAACAGCTACAAGAGGAAGCCATTAGAGCACAAGAGTCGCTAACTAGACAGCTGGAGAGGCGAAGACAGCTTAAGACGAGAGTGAATGAGCTGGAGATAGCTAAGATGGTCACTTCTCTCCTCAAAGAGAAACCACAGAACCCTAGTGGTGCCAGATCTTCACCATGTCCATCAGATCATAGCAATGCAAGTAACCCTGCGCCCCCACCTCCAGTGCTCCACACAACTCCCCCTGCAGCTATTGTGGTTCCACCTCCTGCGGCCTTGGCCCCGCCTCCAGAGCGCCACACAACTCCGCCTCCAGCGATTGTGGTTCCACCTCCTGCGGCCTTGGTCCCGCCTCCAGTGCTCCGCGCAGCTTCGCGTTCCGCACCTCTGGCTCCGTCTCCTGTGCAGTATCCATCTTTTCGTCCACTGTTAGAGTCTGCTCTTCCTTCTGCATCCTTGCCTTCTAGTTCAGTGCATGTAAACTACGACCTGGCCTCTACTCCATGGTATCACCCATCCAACTCAGCCTTCACCTACCCTGTCCAGGCAGCGTCGTGCTCCGCTTCAGCCTTGCCTCAATCCAGTCCACAACAGCCACAGTATCACATATACAACAGCTATGCAGGCTCTACATGACAAGTACGGTCAACCTCGTCAGCTCGTCCAAAGTGAGTTGGGTGCCATCCTAAACACTCCAGCCCTCAAGGCCCCCCCCCTTGGTGACTCTGAAGCCTTTGATGCATTCGCCTTATCCATCAAGTCACTGGTAGGCATGCGTAAGACCCTGGAGGGGTCATAGAACGGCTATGAATTATGATGTGGATCCCATGTCGACTGACTACTGAGCAAGATGCCGCCAAGCTATCGTGATGGGTTTGTGGAATACTGCCTTAATCAAGGTATTCTTCGGACAGGTACCGACCAAACTTACACCCTACCTGATCTGAGCTCCTGGCTACAGATGAAATCCCAAGCTAAGCGCATAGCAGGTCGAGCAGCTTCACTTTATAACTATGACGCACCCAAGCCACTGAAGAAGGACCAACGTCCCTTTAACAAATCGAAGGAGAAGTCGACAGCATTCCTCCTCACTGCTAGTGGCAACCAAGGCTCCAAAGGACAGTCTGCACAACCAAAGTCCTCATCCAAACCCAAACTATACTGTCCCCATTGCGAATAATAAAGAACACTTCCTGAACGCTTGCAAAGAGTTCAAGAAACTGAACACAAACCAGATTGTGAGGTGGATAACGGATGGACAGCGGTGTTGGAAGTGTGGACGATCTCACAAGCCCGAGGTTTGCACCCTTAAGCGACCGTGCAATACCTGTAAAGAGCAACATCTAACAGTACTGCACAATGCAGTCCAGCAAACCCAGAAGAGTGTCCTCATGGTGACCGCTCCGACTGCAAAGGTGTACCTGGATAGACCAAACAGATCCCCCAAGGTGATGTTGAAAGTTGTGAAAGTCTTACTTCATAATCAAGACAGGGTACTGGAGACCTTTGCAGTACTAGACGATGGCTCAGAGTGAAGCATCATCTTGCCACACGCTGTGCAACGCCTGAACCTCACCGCACAGCCTGAAACACTTACCCTTGGAACTGTTCACCAAGATGTAGTGCAGCTTCACGGTGCCTCAGTTGCCTTCTGCATGTCTTCCCTGACCAAACCTGAAAGGAAGTATCACATAAGGCAGGCATTCACAGCTGACAACCTGGGACTTTCAGAACATTCTTATCCAGTGGGAACTCTCCAACGGAGATATAAGCACCTCCAAAACATACCTTTGCCTCCTGTAGACCACGCTCAACCCCTGCTGCTCATTGGATCTGACATGCCTCATCTCTTGACACCTATAGAGCCTATGGAGTTGGGCCCCTCAGGGGGGCCCATTGCAGTCCACACCAAGCTCTGCTGGTCACTTCAAGGCCCCACCAGTATCGACCAAGTTCCTGCATCCAAGCAACAGTGCCTGTTTACAGCGACAGTCTCACCTACCTCTGAGCTCTTTAAGAACGTTGAACGTCTTTGGCAAATTGATACACTGCCTTATTCAAGCGAGAAGCAGGTGACCTGATCGAAGCAAGATCAGCAAGCCTTAAACCTGCTCCAGACATCCACTGTCAGGGTCAACGTTGACGGGATTCAAACATATGCTACACTGCTGCTTCGCCGAGCCAACTCCACCACTCTTCAAGCTCCTATGGAAGCAGTGTTGCCAAGTCTTCGTAGCACTGAGAGGAGACTCGCTAAAGACCCACAGTGCACTGAGGTCTATTGTCAGGAGATAAAGAAACTAGAGAAGATGGGCTATGTAGCAGAGGTTCCACCCGAGGCAGTGACATTAACCTCAGAATCATGGTTTATACCTCACCATATGGTGCGGCACAACAACAAAAACAGAATCGTCATTAACTACTCCTTTCAGTACGAAGGAAAGTCGCTCAACGACCTTCTCCTCCCTGGACCTGCCCTAGGCCCTCGCTGCTAGGAGTCCTCATTCGGTTTCGGCAGTACCCAGTTGCAGTGAGTGGTGATATAAAAGATGTTCGATCTCAAACAGTTCTGCCTTCATCTGCGGGATAAAAGGGCCGAAGAGTCACGAATGGCAAATCTACCATTCGACTATGCAGCCCTTGCTGTGCCATCTATGCCCGCAAAAGAGTCCAACAGCTACTTGTTGATTGTGTGAGCAGTCGTTTTAAGTGGATAGCTGTCTCCACAGCACCAACTCAAAGGAGGAAACAAAGGATCTTGTCAATGGTCTGTGCCAGCTACTCCACACGGGGGGTTTGAGATACGCCAGTGGGCTAGCAACGTCCCGGCAGTCATTGAACACCTTCCATCTGACATCAGATCCGAGAGCAATGAGTTATGGCTGTCCCAATCCAGCACTGACCTTCAGGACCCAACTTGGGCTACGATGGGATTGCCACTGTGACAGCCTGAAGTACAAACATAGACCAGTGGAGAGTTATATTGTAACATTTACCACCAGAGCCAAGATACTGGTTCAGGATGTTTGGAAAGAACAAATCGGCTGGGATGACCCGATCCAGCCACAGAGCCTCCGTGACAGATGGCTTGCCTGGCAACGGGAGATTCCAGACCTCATCCAGATGGAGATCCCCAGATGTTATGCACCAGCGTCTACAGACTCACCGACATCCAGCAGTGATCTGCACATCTTCTGCGACACTCGGAGAGGGCTTACAGGTCTGTTGCCTACTTACGGACATAAGACGCTCAGAAGGTAGTTCATGTCTCCTTCGTCCTGGCCAGGTCCCGTGTGGCGCCAAAGAAGCAGCTGTCCATGTCACGGCTAGAGCTGAGTGCTGCACTTACCGGTGCTCAACTAGCCAGCGTCCTCCACATCGAGCTCACCTTACCCATCAGGAAGATCACACTCTGGTCCGACTCCACTACGGTTCTACACTGGACCAGGTCAGAATCTTGTCACTACAAGGTCTTTGTGGGTACTCGTGTGACAGAGAGTCTTACGGAGGTGAATAATTGGAGGTACATAGATAGTGCAAACAACCCTACTGATGACATCACGAGGGGCAAGACCCTGAAGGAGTTGTCCCAACCACATTGTTGGCACCAAGGCCCTGATTTCCTAAGACACGCAGAGGATCACTGGCCGACTAACCCATCCTTCTGCGGACATGTGGCTGTCGACACCTGTCCTCAACTCCCTGATGTCAGCCAGTTCTCCACATGGAAGGACCTCATGCAGACAATGGCACGGTCCCTTCACGGGGCGGCCAATCCGAACCCTGACTCACCCAGTGAAGCAGCTGACTACATCAAAGCTGAGAATCTCCTCCTAAAACAGGCGCAGTTGGAGTCATTCCCAGAAGAGGTAAAGGCTCTCATCTCTGACTGACCCTTACCAACCTCCAGCCGTTTGGGCTCCTTATCTCCCGAGTATGACAAGGATACAGGACTCCTCAGAGTCGGAGGGAGGTTACAGAGAGCGGAGCAGCTCAAACTAGACACCATTCACCCGGTCTTGCTAGACCAAAAGCATCCGCTGACCAACCTTATCATCCAGGATTTTGACGAGACCCTCCTGCATCCTGGACCGGAAAGAGTGCTGAGTGAGCTGCGTCGTCGGTTTTGGATCCTGCGGGGGAGGGAAGCAGTCCAGAGGTATCAGAGTCACTGTATGCAATGCCAGACATGGCGTGCCAATCCTTCTATCCCTAAGATGGCGGATTTGCCACGTGCTCGTCTACGCCTCTATAAGCCACCCTTCTATACAACTGGAGTTGATTGTTTTGGATGTCGAACAGAGAAGCGTTGGGGCATTGTCTTTAAGTGCATGACAACCCGCTGTGTACACCTAGACCTCCTGGAGAGCCTCGACGCTGACGCCTTTCTGATGTCGCTACGACGATTCATAGCCAGAAGAGGCAAACCCTTTGAGCTTCTGTCCGATAATGGAAGAAATTTTGTTGGTGGAGCCCGAAAGCTATGTGAAGCCTTTGAGGCCATGGCCCATGGCCCCTAACCTTAAGGAACAGTTGGCCAAACAGCAGATTGAGTTCTGTTTTAATCCCCCCAGCGCTCCCCACTTCGGTGGAACGTCTCTTCAGACATAGCTGATCCGGGTCCCATCACACCAAGTATCCCACTAATGGGACGCTACGATGCATCACTTCTTCAGGCCGTTTATGACCCTAGTAACACCCTTGGGAATCGTCGATGGCGGCACAGCCAAGTCCACGTTGATCATTTCTGGTCCAGATTCATCAGTCACTACCTGCCCAGCCTACAGGAGAGACAAAAGTGGCAGAAAGACGGGAAACACCTCGAACTGAACCAAGTGGTGCTCATTGTGGATCCTCAGCTTCCATGAGCTTAATGGCCTGTTGGGAAGGTAACGGCTACTTACCCTGGAGCTGATGGACGCATCCGGACTGCTGCCATCAAGGTCAAGGAACGGACATACATTCGACCGGTAACTCGTCTGGTCCAGCTCCCAAAGCTTGAAGACACTGCCAGAGCCACCTACCTGAGTGGTCTTTCTACCTTGGATTCGACTGTCTGTGCAGACAGTCGGGGGCGGCTGTGTTAGAAAGCCCACATAATGTACTAATGTATTGTTAAATTGTTTATTGAGCTAAGTTCCATTCAGTAATAGCCTGTTCTCTGTAAGTTTCTATATGTCCCACACTCTTGAATGTATCATAGCCGTTCCGACGCTATTGAATGTACCACACGTGTGTGAAAACGCTGTGCTGTTATGCTAGTTCTCCGGTGGATATACTGTAATCTCCTTTCGCTTTTTCTCAACATTCACCTCTATCTCCCTGGTTTATTGCTGTTCGTAAATGCCGTAAGGTGAGATTAACGACATTATACTGTGACTGGATGCTAACATTGTGTACTGTTTAGCTGTGCATAAGTTAATGCTATCTCTGTTGTTGTTATTAGCGTTGTTAAAGCTAATAAGCTAAGTCACGCTGTATGTATGCATCGTGTTAGGTGATTTGTGTATGTTATATAATCCCTGTGATATACTTGAGTACAGAATACAGTCCTTTGCAACCTTAGTTACCTTATTATGTTTGTGTATCTGTATTTGTGTTTATGTATGGTGTCTGCTGTACTGATTGTTACTTTGCATTATTACAGACCACAGCTAAATAAATCAACCAAAACAGGACATCTGTATCCGTGTTCTTTAGCGGGAACACCAACCCAACACCTTGCCACTCTAAACCAGTTAAATTCTTGGAGACAACCCTTTCTCTCCTTTTTATACATTATAAAGAGATTCCCTCACTCTCATTTTCATTTTTAGAAAATGTATTGTATACTCTAATGTTTTTTTCCAAGCACGAAGAAGACACTTAGGTGGCTGTGGAATGCCAGAAAAACACAAAAGGCCTTATCTAGAGCTAGTGTTTGTAGATCAAAACTGCTCATTCTAAGGTAACAAAAACACAACAGTTCTTATTTTCATGTGATTATACACTAATGAAAACATACCTATGAATGTTATAATCCACATGTTACACACTGGACCTTTAAGCTTGGTTTAATAGTGTCTCTTAATTTAGTAATGACTAAGGTAATGTATTTAATCATGATCATACTACTAAGATTTCATACTGGCATGTTCCTAGTTACTAAAAACATAACTGTAAGCCGCCCACTAAACATCTCTTCACCCAGTACTAATTACAGCTGCTAGCTGCCAGACATCTGACAAAAAAGCTTCCAGCTCGTGTGACAGCTCATATTACAACACTTATCAATTTTGTTACACATCCATGCCTTTTCCAAGAAAAGCTCATTGCTTTCCAAAAGACATTATTTTGGTACATTTTAAAGATGTTTTCTAGGATGTGTGTGAACCCTGACATTTGCTATTGAACATAAATATCGCGCAGGTGGTGAGCAATGAGATACTATGTTCTCGTTTGGGAACTTCCCAGAGATCTCAATCAGTCAGCAGCAGCTCAAGGTTCATCATTGATTTTGGAAGCTATAGTTTGAATTTTCTGGCACAAGGTCTACTAACTGGAAAATCTTTTGGTAATGTACAAACTTCATTAGTGGATTGACTAAAACATGGACCTTTCCAGCTTTTATTGGAAGTAACATCCTTTTCCTCCACATTTCCACTGATGAAGTAAAGGCTGTCACTTTATGTTCAAAATTCAAAATTTCGTTCATTTCCAAAGTGTAATTACCTGTTTTGAATTTAAAAAATGTACTGTATAAAAACGCAACAAACTGTCTGAAGTAGTGTCCCTAGTGATCCAGCAGAGGGCACTCTCAGCTTTTGACCTATCAGTAAACTAAGCTAGTAACGCTGTCCAACTCTACAACAACAAATCTATGGACTCACTTGCTAACATTGGCCACCCAAGTGAGGCTAAAGAGCAGAGGCAGCACAGACGAGCGACGCTTCTGGCCCATTACCAGAGGCTCGTAACAATGCCATCACCCATAACATAGCAAGATTTATTTGCAAGGATATGTGCATATGCAGTGTGTCCTATCCTATAGTATAATTTTTATGTTCAAGTGTGATTTTTGAACGAAAATTTTTTAAAAGTGACAGCCTGATATGGCTAATATCAGCCAACTTAGGATGTGACAGTACTTTATACATGGTATGTCACAGTTACATTCCCCCAGCAACATCTTTTAACCATCTACAAAATGTAGTCAACGTAGATTAGCCTATCACATAGCATATCTAAGTACAGGAAAGGGGAAAGCTGACTGAGGTTCCGTGGAAAGGGTTGGGATTTAGGGAGCATCAATTTGCCACAGATATACCAGTGTAAACTACAGCAGAGATTGTGTAGGCTGTCCCTGCAGAATGTAGCTGTATGATGCCTGAGGAGTGAAAGCACGGAAAGCATGATGAGCTTTCCAGCCTTGTCTGGTTGTCATGTCTCCATACTATCTGCAGCAAACAATGGACAGGGATGTCCCACTGCCTACAAACATCCTAATTCATTCGCTCATCTCTTTTTCACTGTCTATACTCTGCCATATGTGAGGTCTGATAGCAAGACTTCCTACATCTCTATTCACACTGGATTCGAAGGATTACTCTGTATAGCTCACAGGCTCAAACACTGTGGGAAGCTGTGACTTTGTGTGTGTGTCAAGCACGGTGATAACTCTTTAAAGCAGCGGAGCACAAACAACAGCTCTTTATCAGCTCCCTCTCAGCCCTGCCCTCCCTGTTGTTTGAGTGATACACACACACACACACACACACACACAAACAACAACACACAAACAACCAACACACAAACGCACACACACACACACACACACACACACACACACACACACACACACCACACAACAGACACCACACACACACACACACACACACACACACACGCACACACACACACACACACACACACACACACACACACACACACACACACACACACACACACACACACACACACACACCTGTCTTTCTGTCCTCTCATTCTTTCTCCTTTCCTTCGTCTTCCTCATCAACCTAATTTCCATTCATAATCCAGATCAAGTTGCTCTGCAGGGTCTGGACTTCAGGATGAAACCAAACCCAGTACTGTGAAATTAGTTTATCTGTAATCACTGAACTGAGAGATGATCTCTCTCTTCTTTTTCCCTGTCCATACTTCATTAACGGCATTTGATATCAAACAGACAGATATTGGCCTGTTTCTTACTGGAGTGTTCATTAACTATGCAGCACCGTGTCCCGCACATCACCATCGTTCCACTTCCTCTCATTTAGTCTCAGTTTGACAAATAAATGGCAATCAAAGCCATGGGGGTACTGTGTCATTTTCATCCAATTCGGTATCACAAGTTTACACAAAAATCCCTTCAAATAATACAAACCACACTTGTTGCTTTTTAGTCTAATTAGGTAACCAGCATGTCATTTTGCAATCCGGCACTCAACAAATCTCAAACTCTATAAAAGCTCCACATTTTCACTAAAGCCATTACATTGTCAGTTTTTGTTCTCGTCTATTGATTAATTTGAAAATGCTCAGAGAAAATGATGTTATTCCCTGTGGTAATTTGGAGAAACTGAAGGAAAAACACGAGTAGAAGTAATTATGTTGTTGGAGTGATTTCAGTATAAGGATATAAAATACAAGGTTCAGGGATCCACCACATGAACACAAGCATGAACTTTTCTATCTGCACCCATCATCCTGTTCCTCTGACTTACCAAGTATGGCCAGCACAGTGTTGTCTTTCAGGACCTCCATGGAGCCCGAGCAGACAAAGTAGATGGCCTGCAGGGCGTCTCCCTGCCTGATGAGGAACTCGCCCGGAGCGCAGAAGGAGGTCTTGATAATGAGGGACAGGGAACGCAGGCAGCCCCTGCTGGCCGACTCGAACAGGGGGAGCTGGAGCAGCTCCTTGTTCAGGTGCATGGCGATGTCGGCCCTCAGCTCGTCCGGGAAGTCCTTTAGGAGCTGTAAAGCGAGAGAGGGTTCACACTCAACAGCTGGTCTTTCCTAAGATTTGCAATGGCTGCTTCAGCTAAACCAGTGGTTCTTAACCTGGGGTTCAGGGACCCCCCGGAGTCCTTGTGGGGGTTCCAAGGTTCCACAGAAAAATTAGTAATATTTCAATTTCATTATTATTTCAGTGATTAGAAGTAATGACAGAATGTATAAGAATGACTATTTTGTTAATAGGTTTCACACTCCTAACTGTTAATTTGCCAATCTGCAGTACAGTTAAGGAATAACTAAATCTGATCAGACCAAAAAGGTTGATAACCACTGAACTAAACAGCATCTACACTCCAGCATCTTTACCTGAAAGCCATAATTCATGTGTATGTAAAACATGTGACTGAAGGAAAAATGTGGAGCAGAATGAACGTAAACCTTTCATTTTAAACCTGTTAAACACTGGTGTCGCTAATAACATTATAAATAGCTGCATTGCATTGACGGCTGGAACAAGCCATAATTATCAATGTTTAGATCCACATGTGCTTACGTTAATGCATTGAGTTAAGGTGGTGATAAAGTCAGTATATCACAGTTATCTTGGCCAAAATCAAGATTTACAATAATAATTAAAATGTGCTTAAAACTCTTAAAATGGCACTAAAACATACTAGAATTTTGTTAATAAACAACACATCTAGTTGAACTTTTTTTGCCTTGTGGCAGTTCAAAATAATGTTAGCGACCCAGACAGCTTCTTAAAGCCATTTGTGAGTATATCATGACTATCCCCCCAAAAAAATGTCACCACGAAAAACTTTTTTTTGTTTTTGATGACGATACACAAGAATATTGTGTATTATCCATCCCTAACACTAACACACTCATATGCTTTTGTGTTAAAGTGAATGTATGTCTCTCTCCTCACCTCGTTAACGTCTATCCCGTTGTTGACCGACCACGTGGTCTGGAAACACTCTAGCATGCGCTGCTCCAACGCCTTGGGCAGCCGGTGGACCCTGATGAAGTCCTTCAGGTCCTTGGTGCGTGTGTGGTAGAGCGAGCGGCGTGAGTACATCCTCTGGATGATCGCCGTCACGTTACCAAACACCACTGCATGCATCAGCGCTGGAGACAGAGGTAAGGTTGGTAAAATTGAATTACAGAGTTATATTTGATTGGCTTTTTATCTAGAATGGCCCTCAGGAAAATCCCATAATGCTTTTGCACAGCAGGAAGCTTTACAGGACATCCTATAAGACCCAACAAGTTAAAAGAGTGCAGGGCTTAAAAGGACTTAGCTGTTTGAAGCCACTGTAAGCATTGCCTCAAGTGGATTACTGCTTTCACAAAATGGCAGCAACACACTACTGAAATAATCCCAATGTGAATAAATCTTTTATTTTCTAGTGAACAAAACACCAGTAAGACAACAAAATGATCATTCTAAAACCCCCAAAAATGCTCTAATCCTAGTATGAGCACTGACTGGAACTATCTATCTTATAATGTGCTTTCCTGGCTCTACAGCACAGCGGTTTCCCTCCCTTAAATTCAATTCTTGCCCAAGTAAAGAAGCTGCTGGAACAGCGTTTAGACACTTTGGGACACTTACACTGTCCACTGACACCCAGACTAATAATATTATTTTAGGATGACTGCTCCTCAGGCAGGGTCACCCACCTCACATTTTGGTAAACTCTGGTGTAAAAACTTATAAATATCTTTTGGTTACAGCTGAAGGACACCCACTGCTTCAGGGCAGTGTGCCGTTAGAGCTATGAAATCAGTATGAGGATAAAATTCAGAGAGATTAATGAAGGTCTAGTCTCCTCTCTTTACTCCTCTCTCGGTTTAGCTTAGAGGACTATGCACACATGAATGCGGTTGCAAGGTTATTAAAAATCAATGCAACACAAAAAACACCTACTCTAAAATCCAAATTTAATCAAAGGATGAGGATAGCTTAGTTCTATGTTTTTCTTATTGTCAACAAATCCCATAAAAAAAAAAACAACAAGTCTGTCGCTTCTTGACTTCCCTACTGTCACTGGCATTCAGCCCCAGGCTCACTGGTTCCTACTGAAGATTTAAAAAGCTTCCCTAATTTCCTAAAACAGCTGGGCACTGCAGTTATTAACAAATGTTTCTTAAAAGGTGCAGTGTGTAGGATTTAGTGGCATCTCGCAGTGTATTGCAGATTGAAACTCCCTCGCTTCACCCCCCTTCCAGATGTGAAGGAGACTCTACAGTGACCACGCAATGCGCAAAATAAGAGAAAGGTCTTATCTAGAGTCAGTGCTTTGTTTGTCCGACTACTGTGTTTGGGCTACTGTAGTGTAAATGGCTTATTCTAAGGTAATGAAAACACAACGATTATTATATTGAGGTGATTATACACTAATGAAAACATACCTATGAATATTATATTCCATTTCTGACAATACAACTGGGCCTTTGCTCTACTAAGTATTTACAGCACCACAACACCATCAGTATGTGGGACTGAATCAAAGTATTGTAGGATCATTAGAAGTATTGTAGGATCATTAGAGTTCCAGCACAACCAGTATTCGTGTTATAACATCAAAATTTAAGAAGGTATAGCACAAATATTAGGCACATTAGCACCTTTCACTGGAAAAACAAATTAATTTCTTTATTCTTTCATCGAGGAAGGAGGAAGGAAGTATGTGATTTGTTACTTATTAGCTCTGTGTGTGTGTGTGTGTGTGTGTGTGTGTGTGTGTGTGTGTGTGTGTGTGTGTGGGGTGTCAGTCATTCACTGACATAACAAAATTGTTCATCGTCACATGTGAGCTCACACGTTCAATGCATGTGTACCGCTGTGGTTCAAGTCAGGGTTTTTTGCCACTGAAGAATGAAAGTAAGTCAATACAATGTCCTCTCAGGTAAAGTGTGTGTGTGTGTGTGTGTGTGTGTATGTGTGTGTGTGTGTGTGTGTGTTCATTTATAGCCCACTTCATGTGCACTGAAGCCTGAGACATCACTGTGTCCTCGTAATAATCGTCAGCGCATCCCGGCATTTCTCTCACCAGATAACCTTTTCATTTATTCTTTTACTGCTTTCTTCTGGAACATTGGGTTTTCTTCATTATGGATGTGCATCAGCACAAAAATCATCAGAATTCATAGTAGTAATGTGCTGAATGCATCCAACACATATTTTATGTTAACAAAAGGTACAATATCTATCCTAACTATTATGTTTTTTAAAAAGGAATGCCAAAATACTGTAGCTCATTAAAAATGGGAATATGTAAGTTTATCATCGATGTGGCTGCTGTCGTCATCATTTTCTTCATGTTCATCATCATCATCAGTCACTCTCTCTCTCTCTCTCTCTCACCCCAACTAGTCGAGGCAGACGGCCCCCCACCTAGGGCCGGGGTCTGCTCGAGGTTTCTGCCTCTAAATTTGCTCATGCCGCTTATTTGAAAGTGTCCTGAGATAACTTCTGTTATGAATTGGCACTAAACAAATAAAATTGAATTGAATTGAATAGAATCATGTCTGCATTTGTATGCTTGTGATTGTGAGTGCTAAAATGTTTAAAGGGACAGTTCACGCAAAAATCCAGAAAAATCACAAATACAAATCTTTCCTCTTCCTTGTAGTGTTATTTATCCATCTAGATTATTTTGGTGTGAGTTACTGAGTTTTGCAGATATCAGCCATTAAGATGTCTGTCAAGATAATCCACAGACCTCGTTGTGAACCGTTTCATCAAACTACACCCACCAACTGTTGCTGAACTTTAGCTATCTCAGCGGCGCTCGGTATGCTACCTAATGGTTACATCCTGTGCTGTCGAGTTTTTCAAAATGTGTTGTTGGGGAGCTTTGAGCACCAAAAACTGAGTGTGATCTGGTTCCATTATACTGGAACAATGTGTATTTTTAATTATGGAGTTTACTGCCCCTTTAAAGGCAAGGGAAAAAAGTTATTAGGCTTTCTTGTCTCAATGATTGTGACTTTAATCATCAAATAAAATAAATTAGTTATATTTAGCATCAAAGCAATATCATTTTTGGGCTTCAGTATGTACCTTGTGGCCATGTTTTGAACATTACAGTAATAGTTTGTCGGGTCTGCAGAGATGGAGTTGAATGTCTCTCTCCAATTTTCTCCCATTAATCTTCTGATCTTCACTGGGCCACAGAAGTTCATTCACATATTTAATTCCTTTTGAAGATTTAGCATCCGTGGGCGTTTGTTTGAAGGTGACACACTGCTGGGTGCTTCCACTCAAAAAACCTAAACTCATACAGAATATACCCTTTGTACATAGTTCTAAACAATGTGTATATTGGACATTGTGTATTTTGCTTTAGTCAAGATGGATATTCACTGCACTTTACTGAACCCTCTTTTGTTGTTTATATTCCTTACTTTTGTATCATTGACCTTTTGGAGACAAAACAGTTGCCAATAAATGCAGTTTAAATAAAACTATTATTGAATGCTACCAAAGTTACCATCAGCTACCATCAGCTAGGTCTTTGCCAATTCAAGGTCATAGTGTAGAGTATGTTATCATCGTCTGAGCAATGTACAATTTTCCATTAAACTAGAATTTGTTTGTAGTTTTCAATCAACATCTGGACACCAACATACTTACAGTGATAGCAAACTTTGTTCAAACTTGTTCATGAGAGAAAAAAAGCAGAAAATAATCAAAAAATGTTCAATCTTGGAAAATGATTTTTTAAATAAATCCTGTATGTACCAAAACTAAACTAAACTAAAATAAACCTTAGGCCTGTTACAAACTACTTTTGTTGGATGATATATTGTCTCAGAAATCCTTATAATAAACTACATTATTGGCATTTTAAGATTACGGCAAAACAAATGGATGACGAGAGGATAGTTTTTTCTGTCCATTCAGCTTCATTAACAGTAAATATAATGGACAGAGCTCCTGGGTCTGTGAAGTGAAGCAATGAAAAAGTGTCTTTAGCCTGCATTCTCTCTAATGGCCAGCAGATGGCAGCTCCATTGGCTGCAAAAAAGAAGTCTGATAGCATTGAGTCTTAAGGAGAAATGAGTCAACTTCTGACTTGATTTATTAGCTCAGTAAACAGTTTATGGTCTCTATCTCTAGTTTCAGTCTTCTTCCATACAGCATGATGTTCATTTAGTAAATGATGGTCCCATTTAATGTAAAATAGATCATAAAGTAGGGTGCGCTTAGGGCACGGCTACATTGTGATTGACAGGTCATTCTCAGTGATTCCGACCAGCTCGACGCACCAAACTCAGATCAAACTGTCAAACCAGGCAGTGCTGATCATGGATCCAGATTCTGTTACTGCATTGCCTATTGCTCACCTAAAATCGTTTCACAAACATATTTTAGTGTACTGTTTATCTGGATTCTGAGATTTTGTGTGACCAGGCGAGTGCCATAAACGCCAAACTTGAGGCTACAAAACAGTACTCCAATAATACCAATGGGTGACATTGCAACAGGTTCACATTTGTTTGGCTTAGGCGCTGCACCCAAGTCTTATATGCTGTCTATTCTGGCATCATGCTGGCGACATGGAACAAACACGGATGTAATCACAAAAATGATTGAATTCATGTCCATGGATTGTACGATAAGTCGATAATGTGATTATTGAGACAGGCCTACCAAAACAGTTTTTGACATATTGTGATTGCAAATAAACAAACACACAGCAAAACATGTAAGAAAGTAAACAAATGTGTGAGTGCATCTATTGTTTGTCACTAACATGAATAAAGAGCAATTGTTTTTTAAAAATAGACATAGCAAAATGTTCTCAGCTGTGAGAACTGGTACCCGTTAATGAGCTGGGTGCTTAAGACTGAAGTAGAGCTTCACAGCCTGAGAGGAAACACTAACATGCATACAAAGTGGAAGAACAGGGGGCACAAGCTAAGAACATTAACTAAAACACTCACACAAACACACTTCTCACCTCCTATGAGCATGGTGCAGA
Organism: Dicentrarchus labrax; assembly: GCF_905237075.1. Classification (NCBI taxonomy): domain Eukaryota; kingdom Metazoa; phylum Chordata; class Actinopteri; family Moronidae; genus Dicentrarchus; species Dicentrarchus labrax. The sequence continues at coordinate 29,356,235 of NW_026136706.1, read as the reverse complement.
TGGAGAAGATCTTCTCTGAGTCTGTGTTGGCTGATACATTTCCAAATCCCACACTGGTTAGACTGCTCAGAGCAAAGTACAGGGATGTCACGTAGCTGCTACGCATTGATGGGCCGCCCCCCAGCAACCCGAAACTTCCACCCCCAGCATCCGTTCCCGACGTGGCCTCGCTTCCCGACATGTTCCCATAATACTGGCTGGAGTTCCAGGAGGTCTGCCCTCCAACCTCTGACCCCGACACGTTCCACTGACTGCTGTTGGTGGGGAGGCTGCTGACTGTGGCAGGGACCAGTGTTGTCAGGGGGGACAGGAAGTAGGGCGTGCCCAGGCGCTTGCCAAGCTCATGGAGCCAACCTGAGAAAGACAAATGGAGAAAGAGAAATTCATTTCTAAAAACCCTTTTGTTTAATTCAGCACGGTGGCATGGTTATTCAAGATAAATGAGAGGATATAATTCCATTGTTAGACCTTTAATCAGATCCTATTGTACACAAAATGAAAAAACTTAATACAATTACTTAATGCTGTACCTAAGTGAAGTTTTGAAGTCTGTACTTAAGTTTTTCTTATCTATGGGATATTCTTGGTTATGTGGCTGATTAGACCTGCTCAGGTTAGAGTTAGCCAAAGCTCTGCCTGGATTTACATCAAATCACCATTAAGAATGATACAGTTGTATCTCGTCCTGTAATAGACCTAACAGGAGAGCATCTGAAGTAAAAAAAAAAAAAAAAGTATTAGTTTTTTAATCATGCTGCACAAGATAATATCTTTTGCATGTAAAGTTTCATCATCTTTCAGGACCTTGGGAGCTCCATAATTTAACACTCTAAAAGGGGCCATTATGAATAATGAGTACTGACTACTTTGGATACTTTAAGTACATTTAGCTGATAATGCTTATCGAGGGGAGAGAACCAGAAGGGCACAAGTGACATTTTGGGCAAAAAATTGTTATATATATCAAATGGAAGTTCTTGATGAACCTAAGCTAAACCAATCGAGAGTTATTATTGAAAAGCCAAAAGACCTAACGTTGAGCATGCTGAACTACTTGGGGCTAAAAGGGCACAAGTGCACTTAAAACAGTGGTTCTTAAACTATTTTTCAATAATGTAACCCCTTGGAAATATTTCCCTGACCAGCGCAAAACATTTTTGATGGATATAAAGAGACTTTATAAAGAGGAACAATACAGCACTGCACCATCAGTGTCTAAATTATTAAGAAAAACACTTGCTTGATTTCTAATGTTTACAATCCATCACTAAATATACTTTATTTTGTTATGATGCAATAACACTAAGACAGCATTGAAGTTTCTTATCTTTTTGATAAGTGAGAAACATTGGCTTGTGAGGTTTTTACTGCAGTTCACAGCTCACAGCAGTTAACGATTGCATTAAAAATAGAAATATTGAAAATGAAATATAGTTTATCGAACTTACATTTCCATTTTTTAAATTTATAGTCTAATAATTGTAGGAATTATGCATGACTGATATTTTTTAAATTAACATAAAAAACAAAACGTCAAATACCGCCTATAGTTTTCCAAAGTACTTCTAGGGTACCCACATTTGAGAAACACAGACTTAAAAGATAGAAAAATATTTTTTTCAGTAAATGTCAAAATATTATTCAGTAAGTATTCTGTCCATGTACATGTTTATGATGATTTTTATATATATATAATTAAATATTATGAAGATTGAATTAAATAAACAAAGTCAGGACAAAGTGGTCATTTTTTGGTTTGGTTCTCCTCTCCCTTTTTACTCAAATCAAATTTTCACTAGTATTTTCACATTGTGGTATTTCTACTTTTACTTAAGAATATGATCTGAGTACTTCTACCACCACTGTATAGGAACATCCAACTCCAGGGTGAGCTGCCACCTGCCTCTGCAGGACCTGCACTGCATTGTGGGGCTCACACCATAGACTCTACCACAATCTGATCATCTGTATTGCCAATTTAATGAACCTATGAAGTGGACATAGATGAAGTTACCTGGAACTATCTAGGTCCATCCTTCTGTCTAACAGGGTATGTTAGACAAGCGATTTACAAAATCAAATTAAAGCCATTCCCCCACATCCAGAAACTATGACTGCAAAGGTACAAACAGGCTTGCTAATCTAGATTAAGAGACTAGAGAATAAATGTGCTGATGTTTCGATTTGTGAACCAAACAGACACATCATGACTTGATCCCAGTGAGAGACAGTGGATTCAGGTTCATTGTACAAACAACAGTCAGCAATTGAGCTTCAGAGGAAAGAAGAAAAAAAAGTGGAGGGGAATGGAGCAAGGAGGCAAGACAGAAGGAGAAAGGGTAGAAAGTAGGAAGTGAAGGAGGAAGGATAAATTATTAAAAAAAATAGTGTTTGTGAGTGGATGAGTGGTGAAACCCAGCTGAGCCACAGATAGCAGTCAGAAAAAAGGAAGACAGCAAGAGAGGGAATATGAATAATACAATATGGATGCATCCATTCATTGATCTCCGGCATCACACCCTTCAGGCAAGCAGCTCTGACCTTGTGTGTGTGTGTGTGTGTGTGTGTGTGTGTGTGTGTGTGTGTGTGTGTGTGTGTGTGTGTGTGTGTGTGTGTGTGTGAGAGAGAGAGAGAGAGAGAGAGAGAGAGAGAGAGAGAGAGAGAGAGAGTTCTTAGGCCAGCCTGCCAGCATAAATAAGCAGGAGTGACAATCGAGCTGTGAGCAGAGTCTCAGTGAAGCAGCTAAACCAACAACATTAGTGGATATCAGACCTGAGTAGTTTCCTAATTACTCTGTCATTAGCACAACTTAACCTCTGCCATCCTGAGGAGACCTGGAGCTGTCTAAGACATTATATTGCTTATATTGCATGTATGTCTGCGACTGGGGATCAAAATATAAAAAATTAAGTACAAAGAATTTTATTCCTGTCAGTGCATGAGGGAATGTGGAGGGAATTACTAATGTTATTATAAGATCCTGCTATAATAAAGCCTTCATAACTGAGGAAGGATTCCCTATGGTTTAAGTTGATGTGAACTGAACAACAGCAAATTCATCATGCTCAGCCCTCATCTACACTTTTTTCCAAATGGCAACAGGTGATAGTAATGACCTGTGCTGTGCTCAAGACTAAAGGCTACCACACACACTGGCGGCAAACCAAAACTGACTGATTGAAAGCCCCAAAAATAATCAAAGAAAAATTAAAAAGAAAAAAGACATATGCTTATCATAATTTCCCAGAAGCCAAAGTGACGTCTTTTCTCTAACCAATAGTCAAAAACCCACAGAATCTTTTACTATCATAAACAACAAAGAATCCACACATTTAAGAAGCTAGAACCAGCAAATGTTTGACATTTTTGCTTCAAAAATACCATAATCCATTATCAAAATAGCTGGCAACTAGGTTTTTTTCGATCAATTAGCTGACGTAATCGAGTTATGATTGAAATCATTCAGCTGAGTTAGGAACTGTTTGTGCAACCTGTTTGTTCCTGCAGCGATCTCATCTGGCTTCTCGTCTAAGTGTAAATTAAAGTGTCTTAAGTCTTATCTGGTTTTAAGTAGACACTTGTATGACAAGTGTAAATGGGGCTGTTACTTCTTTTGGAGGAAATTGTTCAAATGGAGACTCTCTGTCTCTGTCCAAGGTGCCGATTTCTCCTCTCTGTCTAGCAGAGTTGATTGAATTCACTTGTGAGATGTCGTGGTCCTGAATTTCTGTCTTCCACCCTGTCTTAGGGTGCAAGCAGTAATTACAATAATTCCATTCAATTCCATTCAATCACCATCATCCTTGGCAAAGCTTCACAGGTGGTTGCAAGGCCTTCTTGATTTTCAATATTTATGAAGTAGGCCTATGTCTTAGCATTTCTGTGAATAAAACTAAATTAAATAGTTATTTTATAAGTTTAGATTATTATTTAAGCTCTAAACAGGATAAGGGCACAGTGAAGACCTGAGCATAAGCCACTTTCACAGAGCCTTCACAGCCTTGCCCTGCATTATAAAAATACGCAGTGAAAACAACCAAAGAGCTAATAGAACAATGAGAAGAAAAGACTATTAAGTATGTACGATTGTTACAGATTAAAAAAAAAAACCTAATACAGAGACAGCAGATTGTATAAAAAGCTCCTAAATCTAACCGGGGAAAAAAGGATGATTTGATTATAGGTGGTGGCCAGAGACCTCAGAAGGAGACACATGGTCTGCTGACAACATCATGTAGGCTCTTCTTGATCTGGGATGTTACTGACTGGTACCAACATATAAAAACGTTATTAACCAATTTCAAACTGTGATACTGTTGACATGTAGGAAACAGAGAGCTTGGTATTCCAATGTGGAGGAATCATCATATCAACTGTAAATAACCCTTGGCTGTGGCTGTTTGAGGGGCAGGGGAGAAAGTGCACATTTATGGTGAAACTGCTTAGTCTGGGTTAGAATTAGCATCCTAGAGGGAAATTCATCATGTTTTATCTAGCATAAGAAGGTGTCTTTGCTGTGTTTTAGAACATTTGGGCACCACTGGGTGGCGAACGCTCCCTGCCCCACAAAAGAGGCATTGTGATAAACACTGTCCAGTTTACAACCAAGCTAACTATTTTCTAATTTTGCTGTTAGCAAGACAGTTAGCCTGGCGGGCTATAATGGCAGGCAGGCGCTAGCCATTGTCAGCTAACCTGTCAGCCACAATAACCAGCCCCACCTACTGTGACAGACTCACTGTTTGCCACTGTCCAACACATTTGTGCCCCACATTTTCACAAACCTTTTTTAGATAAAAACAAAAAAAAGCAAAAAATAAATAAATAAATAAAAAGATGTATGACAGTCAGTCATCATGGAAAAACACTAACAATTCACACTTCAGCAAGAGCAAGGGAGGTGAATTACTTTCAGATGAGTACATTTGCCTTATCAAGCAGCACTGGAAGCACCTGTCTGTCTGTCTCTCGCTCTCTCTCTCTCTCTCTCTCTCTCTCTCTCTCTCTCTCTCTCTCTCACCCCAACTGGTCGAGACAGACGACCACCCACCTAGAGCTGAAGGATCTGTCCTAGGTTTCTGCCTTTTAACAGGCAGTTTTTCCTTGCCCTTGTCTCCAAGGTCTTGCTCATGGTGGTGCTGTTGGGTCTCTGTAATTAATGTTATAAAGAGTTCGGTCTAGACCTGCTCTATTTGAAAAGTGTCCTGAGATAACTTCTGCTATGAATTGGCGCTATACAAATAAAATTGAATTGAAAAATTGAATTGAAAATTGAATTTAACTGCCTCCGGTGTGCTCGTCCACTGAAAGCCTTGACAGAGAAAAGTACACATTTTATGATTAAAAAGTCATCTCTGTTCCACTGCTAGTAACACTAACTGCTACTCTCACTGTCAAACATGTCCTGATACAACAAAGCGACAAACTGAGGGGCCTTCTCCTGACCAGTGGCAACCACCAGCTGAATGTTAAAGCCAATGTGACGTAGCCTCTATCCCAGTAGTGACAGTTTCACATTATATTCAATGCATAACAGTAACAGTAGAGAACAACTGATAAACTGTACAATGAACCCAAACAGTGAACACAATAACTGCAGGAAGTTTGTGTTAAAGCAGAGATTTGGATGAATTTCTAGCAGATTGTTTCCTGTTTCTTATTTCAGAGAATATACACATAAACATATATTTATGTTTTAACAATCCTGCAGACTTAATAGGCCTTTTTTTTTTTTTTTTTTTTTTTTTTTTTTTTTTTTTTTTTTTTTTTTTTTTTTTTTTGGGTTTTTTTTGGGGGGTGGGGGGTTTTTTTGGGGGGTTGGGGTTTTTTTGTTTTTTTTTTTTTTTTTTTTTTTTTTTTTTTTTTTTTTTTTTTTTTTTTTTTTTTTTTTTTTTTTTTTTTTTTTTTTTTTTTTTTTTTTTTTTTTTTTTTTTTTTTTTTTTTTTTTTTTTTTTTTTTTTTTTTTTTTTTTTTTTTTTTTTTTTTTTTTTTTTTTTTTTTTTTTTTTTGGGGGGTTTTTTTTTTTTTTTTTTTTTTTTTTTTTTTTTTTTTTTTTTTTTTTTTTTATTAATTAAAAAAAAAATTTTTTTTTTTTTTTTTTTTTTTGGGGTTTTTTTTTTTTTGTTTTTTTTTTTTTTTTTTTGGTTTTTTTTTTATTTTTTTTTTTTTTTTCTTTTTTTTAAAAAATTTTTTTTTTTTTTGTTAAAAGGGTAATTTCAAGACTTTTTTTTCTCCACTTTAATCCCACAAACTTTTTCCCCTTTTTTTTACATTTAATAAAATTCTCCTTTCTGCACAAAAATATAAATAAATCAATATTATAATTTCATTATAGGAATTATATAAAATAATATAAATTTCCCATAATCAACCAATAATTTATCAGCCCCAATAACTATCACAGATTCCTATAAACAAGCAAGACGAGAGGTAAACCTGAAGTCATTCACCAAAAGCTTCCTTTAGAAACCTGACAACATGCCATGTCCACGTTACGTCCATTTCTTTCTCTTTTTCTTTTCAGTTCATTAGATGTGTGTGTTTGTGTTGACTACAGCTCCATGAGGGGCTGCCATGGCTCCACTGCCTCTGAATTATTAATAACCCTGCAGACAGAAACTGTACCTCTCCCAGGTACCAGCCAATTGACTGACAGGCTGAGTAGTTCAAGCTATATACATGCCGATATCAGACCTCCATTGTGAATCACAGTTGGTGTCACACAAAGGTCAGACTGCAGACCGAGCTTTGTCGTCCCCTGAATTTCCTCCATCTGTCTGAATAGTCAATTGAGGGACCGCTGACATGAATTGACTGCAGTGTTACTGTCTGTCATTATGTGGTTTGGTGAAAGGAAAATGATAGGTAGGTTGGTACAAATCAATGAAAGGGAGAATGAGACAGTGAGGGGGGGAAGGAAGAATAAAGTGAGAATACATCTCGTTATGTGTCCTTGAACCGGGGCCGTAGCTGAGAAAACATGCTCATTTGCAGTTCATTACTCGACTCAACAACATGTTTGTGAGTGTGTTTATCTGATGCTTATGTAGAATAAAATGAATTAAACACAAAGACTGATCTTTGCCCCAGTTCATAGTCAAAAGGATTAAAGTTCACTCCCTTAGAAACTGTCTGTCTGCTGGTACGTGTTTACAAGTTTATCAGATTGTATGCCAGGGTCTCTACTGAGAGATGCTTGTGGAACATCAACAAAGCTGCTTCTTATGAAATACATTGGTCGTGCTGAAAATTTAGACATTTGGGGACCGCATAACTGCTCCTGCGCCTTTGTTGTGGATGCAAAATTACTGACATTGCTCTGCTGGGGTTGTCATCTTAGATCTGTCTTTGAAGCAAGACGAGGTAGGTGGATGTGCAAATGGTTAAAGCTGAAGGTTTTTATGCAAAAGCCTATCACCACACACAGAGGCTGCAATAAGATACAGTCTTATTTAAAGGTCCAGTGTGTAACATTTAGGAGGACCCATTCTGAAGCTGAAGTCAGAGAACTTTGAAATGTTTTTCTTGACTTACATTTAATTAATTGATTTAATAATTTGACTAATCGATTCCTCGTTGCAGCTCGAGGTCAAACCTAGAAATGTACTTAAAGTATGAAAGTTATTCAGAGAAGGTTTATATTATTAGAAACAACACTGGATTATTACTGTTGATACATTAAGTATCATTTTAATGATGCAGCTGGTTGAGCTGGAGCAGATTTTCACAACTCTATATAGTGTTGGACATTTTTTTCTATAACAATGCATCATATTTAATATAATAATGGGTTTTGTATGACCTTTATTATTTGTAAAGAAACTATAGCTGACAAATAAATGTAGTGGAAGAAGAAGAAGTCAAAGGTAGCATAAAATAGAAAAACTCCAGGAAAGTATACGTACCTCAAAACTGTACTTAAAGGTGCCGTGAGTGATATTGGTTTTGTTAAAATAAGTGTTAAATAGCTCTACATTGTGACAGCCGTCACTGATATAGAAAGATCAGTCAGTAACATAGTCTCCCAGTCCCTCCTTCCTGCAGTAAACAGAGAATACACTTCCTGGTATCCTGTTCCCACTTTATCCAATCAGGAGAGAGAACTCCACAAAGAGGCGGTCCTCAGCGGCAGGCAGCAGAATTTAATGCAGATTTCAGCTACAGCACGTAGCTGTAAAGTAGCTCTTGAGTAAGCACGCTACTTTCCACTGCTACAGCACTGTGTGGGTGAAAAAAGTGTGTACTAACCAATATCCCAGGATCCAGGACTTTCGATCTCCTTGCGGCCAATGAAGTACCAGACACAGGCCATCCAGTGGGCCAGCAAGGCGAACATGGACATGAGCAGAGTAAGAACCACAGCGCTGTACTGGGAGTATCGCTCCAGCTTCTGCAGCAGCCGCAGTAACCGGAGCAGCCGAACCGTCTTCAGCAGGTGGACCCCAAAGTACTGCACAGATAGATACACACCACATCAGGTCACACACACACACACACACACACACACACACACACACACACAGTGTCAACCTTAAGCCTTTCTTAAATATAAAGGGACCCTTCTGCATACCTATATTATTAGTAGTATTAAAGGTTACATGTATGAAACATTATACCAACTATTTCTATTCTCTACTCTATTCTATTTGTCTGGTCTAGCCGAATGTGCATGTTAGTGCATGTGTGAATCTCTGCAGGGATCCTTCCCATAATGTTGTCAGACACTTAACAATCTAAGTCTGTCAGCTGTTGCAGACCTTTTCACAAATCTTTTCTCATCTAATTGATTTATTTGGACCGAGCCAGCGTTGGTGTTTGTTGGAAAGACTAACAAAGATGGTTTTTGTGACTTTTATTTTGTTTGAGTCCAGTTCAAAGTGTGTTCTACAATAAAATACAGGATAAAATTGCTAGTTTTGTCAATGGAGTCTGGTAGGCCAATTGCCAAATTTTTGGTCTGAGACACTGTTCTCCGTGACACTCTTGTGTGACATCTAGTAGCAGTGAATTACGTGTATATATAACCTTTAAAACAGGACAATTTCTTTCATCATCAAGTGTGCTTAATAATTTGTACGTGAAAATGACAGTTTCATTCAAAAGAGGGATCTTCAATTTATACCTCATATGAAATTAAACGTTTTTCACTCACTCCAAATTAGAATTTAAGAATGAGTCTGAATACTCATTTTGCATTCATGTGTAGTAATTTACCCTGCAGTTCGAAGCATCTTTTAGGATTCAGAGCATGGAAGAACAAATTAATGAGACCTGCAGGATGTGCTCTAACATCAGACTGGCTCTGTGCCATCATCTGATGAGCCTCAGTTTGGATGAAATGTTGATCTAATCAATTCACAAGGGAGCCTACGACATTAGGCTTTAATTCTCTCTTTCTCCAAATTTGGCTGGTTGCCATCGGTGTGTTAGTGTGAATGATGAATGCATGAGTGTATGTCCACATTTAAGTGCTTTTCTTTCCTAGAACAAAAAAGTGCATCAAGTGGGCTGATTTGTCACACACTTTGTCAATCTGTCACACACTGTTTGCTGTCTTTGTTCTTTGTTAATGTAAACACACAAATGTCCACAGATGGACGCACAGAGGAGACTCACCACGCTGACGTTGAAAGCATACAGCAGGTCAAAGGGCAGGGCGGCAATGAGATCGACAAAGAGCCAAGTGGTGACGTAGTGAACACAGATGGAGCGGGCGTCGTACACTACCTGACCCGACGTGCTCACAAAAGTAGTTCGAAAGTTCAGCAGTATGTCTGCAGAGGACGACAACAACAGCGGAAGCTGACAGCAGGAACTACCAACAGGATAGTACAGGCGTAACTGTCACTAGAGCTGCACGATATGGTAAAAACATCATACTGTGATTATTCTGACATTATTCTAGTGTTTCTTGTGATATGATTCACAATCAAAGTTTGAATTTTCACTGAAAAAAACTATTAAAATCATGATGATGTGACATTTGTTGGGGTCTGTACCAAACAACAGATTTTTAAATGTGATGAAAATGATTTGTAGGCCAAGGAATCTCTTCAGAGCAACAGTACTTATTATAATGCTGTTTGTCACACATTTTAACTTTAACATTGCAGCTTCTGCAATTTGCATATTACACTTGGCCAGACTGTGATTTCGGGAATATTTTGAGTAATTGTGCAGCTCTAACTGTTACATAAAAATCACACAATAATGAACAACATACACAGCAATGGTTATTCAGTGAATCACATGTAAGTCACTTTGATCATGATGACAGAAAAAGAGATGTCAGCAACTCATGAACTAAGATCAACAGCTATGAATTTGTGTACTTGAAGCCCCTACAAAGAACTTTCAGTTTTGTGCAGGGCGGCCCCTGTGGACATAAGTGGTAGTGTTTCTACCGCATCATTGATTTTAAGGGGAATCCGACCCGGTGGCGGGCATTGATAATAACTTTATAGAAATATCCAATCTTCCCTCTGATCAGGGTTTCCTGCAGCACTTTGCAGCTAAGGCGGCCGCCTTAGCAACACACGCCTGCCGCCTTGACTACGTTTTCAAAAAAAATAATAGATAGAGTATGTCCGGGAACTTGAAGTTGTAAAACTGGTCACAGGAAGAAAAAGAGAAAAAAAAAAAAGGCAGAGCAAAGAGAAATGTTATACTAAAAGCCTCTATGTAGTCAGGCACATTGGTTTAAAGCACTTATCAGATCGGACATCTCAGGGACTTTATAGGAATAGGAATTTATAGGTTAATTTATTGCCTTCCAGGGAGCCACTCCATTGTTTGTGTGATATAATATGAAAAATAGATAAATACTAAAATATCCCCTGCAGACATGTTTTATGACACAAAAATCTATCTACTTTGAGTCTCATATAGTTTTTCCACAGAGAAGTTCAATTACCTTCTCCCTCACTGAAAAATTCAGACTCTATGAATATGCAAATATGATTCAATCCAAACATTTAACGGCAGGACACAAGATGTCTTCTACTAAACTGAAGTCCTTTCTCAGTGTATGAGACCTGGAGGTTTCAAGTTTCCACATCACACTGGTCCAAGTTGCATACTGGACCAGGATTTGTGTCCAAACTAGCTGTGAGGTCTCAAAATTGCTGCTCATACATACATGTGTTAAACTGAGATTTAAAGGGCCAGTGTGTAGGATTTTGCACCATCTAGCTGTGAACTTTCAGATTACAAGTAACTGAACACTACTCACGTCTGTATTTGCCGACCAAGGAATGAGAACGGGTTGTGAAGTGTGTAGAAGAAACCACGGTGGCCGCAAAACTCGCCGAAAAACACGAAAGTCCCTATCTAGAACCAGTGTTTGGTTTGTCTGTTTTGGGCTACTGTAGAAACATGGCGGTTTAACATGGCTGACTCTGTTTAAGGCAACCCACAACGTCTGTAGATAAAAACTCATTGCTGATATTATTGTTATTGTTATTATTATTATTATTATTATAGTTACTATTATTACTATTATTATGGTTCATCATCCCCTCCCGGTATGGCTATTGTCGTTGTTATGATCTTCGTCATGTTCTTCATCATCATCCTCATCATCAGTCATTTCTATTAGTGTAGTTGTTGCTACTGTTGTTGCTGTGCACCTTTGTCTCTGTCTCTGTCCTTCTCGCTTTACCATCTACCCCACCCCCCCACCCCCTCTAATCGAGGCAAACTTTCCTCCTTCAGCAGATGAAAGTGTCAAACTCTGCAATGTGTAGCTCAAACATCCAAGTCAAGGAAAATTAAAAGTTGTTTAAGATATGCACCAAGTTTCAAACATTTAAAAGACTTAAAGGCAGAGACAGTTTTAAAAGTTTTTGTTTGCTCACTGGTTTTGGTCACTGGACTTTTAGGGCTCCTTGTCTTGACACATAGCTCATAAATGCAATGTTTTTCAGCAATTAAACTTTCAATGTTCATCCTTGAAAGCTCCAATGATTTTCAAAATGGTCTTTGTTCACATCTGTCTAATACGCAACAATAATTTCCTATTGGCAGAAGAATGATGGTGACAAAACTTTGATGAATTACTCATCTTAAGCAGGTTTCATGTCTCATATAGTGGATGCAATTTGATGGCTAAAACATGACAAAACCTCCAGTATGACTCTTCAGTTAACTCACTATTCCAATAGGAGTCTTTAGGATGCAGTTAATTCTTGAAAAGGAGCTTATTAACAGAAACAAAGGAATAAACAGAAGCCTGATTTCAACATTTCAATCCAGCACTGTCTGCTGAGTGAATGCATTGATAAACAGGCTGGCCTATTAGTTCTAACAAATGGGATATCGACTGACAGGAGTCAGCCATTTAACTGCGGGCGGCTCATATAATTTCATTGCAGAAGTTTATCGATGGAGGGCTTGTGTTCACTCTTTTCCATTAAGGCAAAATGTCCATTGAAGAGCACTCATACAACTTCCCTTCAGCTAGATGGACAAGACTGGGGACAAAGAGGCCTGTTGTTTCCTAGAAAATGAGTTAGCAATAAGACGTAATGGTCCACTGCGAATGGCTCATATGCTTTCACTGCTGCACATGCATCATTAAAAACCTCGACAAAACTTTTATTATGACTGATAAGCCTCAGATTCAGGCTGTTTTACTGACCTCGCATCAGGGGCGGTTAACGCAATGACAAACAAATAGTCAATCTTGACAATAATCAAGTCGTGTTAATTATTGAAGCTGGCACTGGAAAAAGAAAGTACTAATCAAGCAAGTGTTAACATCAGCTTGAATGTGTGCTCAGGTGTGTGTTTGTCATGAAAGGAATTCATTTGGCTGGAAATGTTAGCCAAAGGAGCAGCTTGTAAAGTGAATCACGGCATGCTCTCTCACCTAAAATAAACAGGATCTCTACGAGGATGTCACTGACGCTGGGCGGGCTCCGCGGGGCACTGCTGCTGCCTTCATCCCGCCCTCCCACCACCGTGAAGCATACGTTGTAGGGCACGGTGACGGCCACGTAGAAGGTCGCCAGCAGGATCAGCCAATCCCAGCCGGCCTTGAAGGTTCCGTAGTGGAGCAGTATGAAGCGGGATTTCTGAATAGCTGCTACCTTGTACTCTGGGATCGGAGGCTTCTCCCCGAACATGTTCTGGATCGGATGACAGGGAGAAGTAGGGTTAACACTGCTCTCTCTTACTCGTGTTCCAGGTTTTCACTTTTTATTCTTTTTCTACCTCTACCCACACACACTCCTGCATACAATATCATTCCTAGGCACCAACTTACTGAACCTCTTCAAGCTCATGTTGTGGAGACAGGTATTATGAAAACCCACAGAAGAGTAATATAAATTGCCAACAGAAAGTACTAGTGCTGCACTGCATGTCAGGTTGAATTACAGTTTGTATTAAATCTATATCAGATGATTCACAGGAGATTTTCCATTTGATGTGAAAGTGTAGCCATAAAAACTCATTTTAAGATTGTATTAAGTGACAGAAAAAGCAGACAGAAAAATGATGCTGAATACTGTGGAAAATATTTTTCATAACAAGAGCAATGTGCAAAATATTTGGTAACACTTTATAATGAGTACACACTATTAAGCATTAGTTAAGCATGAATAAATACTGAATTCATCATTTATAAAGCATGAATACACATTAGTATGTAGTTTATAAACACAGTTAAAAATGTTTTATTCATCATTGATAAGCACATTAGTTATGGATTAGTAAATACTGAATTCATCATTTATAAAGCATGATTCTGCTGTAAATAGTCATTACTGTGTGGTTTATAATCACAGTTATAAATGTTTTACTCTTCATTGTGCTGTACATTTCTGCATGCACTTGCACATCCACTATTCAGACATGTATTAATGATTAGTGACTGTGTTAGCAGATGTTCTATAAAACTCACAACAAATTCATTTTCTACTGATGGCCTATAAACAGTTATTAATTCAGGAATTCACAGTTACAAAGCACTTACTACTCGTTAATTAAGTATTTTGCACGAGCTTATCTAAAGTGAGCACTATCTATGGCTTATTAAGCATTTACAAATGAGATATAAAGGCTGACAATGCCTCGAGACTCACAAAATGTTCAGTTATCTTAACAGACGAAGGAAGACACAACACAAAGGGATATAGAACATATTGTATTGATATTTACTGCAACTTCCCAACATATTGTATGAAGACGAACAAGGGTGGTTTATGAAGACATGCTATTGTTGTGATCTTATCTGTTTGGGACGTGTACGTTGAGCTCCCGCTCTCAGCACAATTGAGTCGGCGGCCACCAACTCCAATGTGCTTCTCCATGCTCCCCTTGGCTGCACTGTCAGAAACTTCTGAGAGTTAACGTAAATATGACGTAACATCCCGCTCTCAGCACGTCATCAACGTGATGACGTGCTGAGAGCCCAACGTACACGTCCCAAACAGATAAGATCACAACAATAGCATGTCTTCATAAACCACCCTTGTTCGTCTTCATACAATATGTTGGGAAGTTGCAGTAAATATCAATACAATATGTTCTATATCCCTTTGTGTTGTGTCTCTCCTTCGTCTGTTAAGATAACTGAACATTTTGTGAGTCTCGAGGCATTGTCAGCCTTTATATCTCATTTGTAAATGCTTAATAAGCCATAGATAGTGCTCACTTTAGATAAGCTCGTGCAAAATACTTAATTAACGAGTAGTAAGTGCTTTGTAACTGTGAATTCCTGCATTAATAACTGTTTATAGGCCATCAGTAGAAAATGAATTTGTTGTGAGTTTTATAGAACATCTGCTAACACAGTCACTAATCATTAATACATGTCTGAATAGTGGATGTGCAAGTGCATGCAGAAATGTACAGCACAATGAAGAGTAAAACATTTATAACTGTGATTATAAACCACATAGTAATGACTATTTACAGCAGAATCATGCTTTATAAAATATGAATTCAGTATTTACTAATCCATAACTAATGTGCTTATCAATGATGAATAAAACATTTTTAACTGTGTTTATAAACTACATACTAATGTGTATTCATGCTTTATAAATGATGAATTCATTATTTATTCATGCTTAGCTAATGCTTAATAGTGTGTACTCATTATAAAGTGTTACCAAATATTTCCATATTTTCCATGTTAGTTCATTAATGTTTAAACATTCAAAAAATGAACATTATCAATAGAATGTGAAGAGTTATGAGTTTTGACATTATGTCAAAGATGTCTCTGTACTGTGCTACAGAGATATCTACTGAAATAAGCATGCTGATCAGCTAGCAAATATTGGATAGTGAGTCACTGTAGCATCCACTCTGCCCTCAGTTCAACATGAGGAAGAAGAAATGGAGAACCAGGGGGAGTGGAGGGACAGAGCTGCTACTCGCTGACAGCTGCTGAGCTCAGGGGAATTCTCAAGGAGAGATCTGGGGCTACAACTGGAGCTTCCCACACAACAGATTCTGCCCTGATCCGTTTACCAGTGGGAGGAGAGCTCAGAGTTTTTAACTTTTAAGATTAAAAAGTGGATTTATTATTACTCTTGCTTCTCAACCTGTCTGCAGTTGCACTGTTGTTATTGTAGCTGTCTGTGGGCTCCCAGAGCTCTATGGTACTACTTCCTATCTGGACAAAAAGAAGATTTCCTGGAGAAAATTAAGCTAGGAAGTTGG
Source organism: Dicentrarchus labrax (assembly GCF_905237075.1). Classification (NCBI taxonomy): domain Eukaryota; kingdom Metazoa; phylum Chordata; class Actinopteri; family Moronidae; genus Dicentrarchus; species Dicentrarchus labrax. Next base: position 29,340,563 of record NW_026136706.1, on the reverse strand, counting down.
ACTACCTGGTAAAGAAGTGAAAATATGTGTAGGTTACATAATTCCAGTTATCAGTTGTACTATGAACTACGTAAGCATACAACCCTGCTCTGTTTGAAAACCTTCTGTTATGAATTGGCGCTATACAAATAAAATTGAATCGAATTGAATTGAAATCACAGCAAAATCAGTTTAAGTTTGGAATGTTAGCTATACATTTCTGAGGACATTGCGTGTCTAACTGTAAACAATTAAACAGTGGGAGAAAATGAAATGCTGCCCCCTATTTGGAGCATGCAGCCAGGAACTACACATTGTACACATTTAAGAAAAACTGGGAACATTAGCTCCAAATGGATAATTAGGTGTTTGCACGTGTACAGTGTTTTCACAGAGAGATATCTGTATTTTATGAAAGGGCCAGTTGAATCTGATTTTCACCTGCATTTTATTTCTTCATTAATCATGAAGTTCTTTTGTTTCCTGTTTTCTTTTTTTAAAAGTATTTTTTGGGGCTTTTTATTGTCTTTATGATAGTGACAGCCAAAGACAGACAGGAAAGGGGGGCAGAGAGAGGGGATGACACGCAGCAAAAGGGCCGTAGGTCAGATTTGAACCCTGGGCCGCTGCAGCAAGGACTCAGCCTCAGTACATGGGACTCCAGCTCTACCCACTGAGCTAACTGGGCACCCCTTGTTTCCTGTTTTCAAAGACTGCTTACCGTAAACAGGGTCTTGACAGGGCAATGATTACCTCAAAAATCTTACATTAATACAAAGGAAAGAGAAAAGTACAGAGGAAACACAAATGAGCTCATTTAAAAAGGTTGAGGCCAAAAAGTTGAACTAGGAAATGTTTGTGCAACATCCTGTATCCTGGATATTTTAATTATTGATTTTTTAAATTCCATTAAAGCAAATTAAAAACAAAATAATGATACCTAAAAAATACATAATCCCTCTATGAATGGCCATCACACTTGCAGGGTGCATACTGCATAGGTCTGCATATTTGTTTTATCACTGACAGCAAAATGCAGAGCTCTTTTACCCCAAAGTAAAAGTGAGCATGTACTCCTGCTGACCTTCATACCATCTGTCAGGGTGTGTGCTGCCCACTGTGCTGCAGCAGACCTACAGTGTGGTGAACACACATAACAATGGACAGCTACAGTGACCATCCTCTTATTATGGCCCTTGAGATCTGTGTGGTGTGTTGGGAGCAGGCGTGGACTAACAATATGCCTGTTCATATGGTAACGTAAATATAAGCCAGACTTTTATAGATCCTAGCCTTCAAGAAACCATGATGCTACTTGGGCAACACAAACTTCATTTGATTGTAAAGCAGGAATTACTTTGTATTCCATCTGGATAAGAGAGTCTTTGAAGAATCTGGAAATGACTTCAAACAGTTTATTGTTAAACAACCTGTAGGGGTTTTTAAAGTTTGGCTTGGACTATATTTATCCTTCAGAAAAAAAGATATTTACCTCTGTGACTTGAATGTAACCATCCGTGCAAAAGTCTCAAAAGTAAAACTAATGATTACATGAGAGGCAGTCTGGGGCTAATCTGGCATGCAATAAATCTTCTGGCAACCAGACATGTTAATACTCCAACAATATTATAAGGAATATAATGAAACTGTGTCCAGTCTTTTAAGTAAGTATAGATGTACCAGTGTAGACAAATGCAGGGAAACTCACATTGTTGATCTTGAGCTTGCTCTTGTCTTGTTTCTGCAGGTGTCCTGACAGGTGATAGAGAACAGCTCTGCTGCGGCGCCGGTTGGCGTTGAATCCTGGAGGCCGAGTTACCTGATGCACCTCCAGACCTGTCTCCTCATCTGTGGAGGAGATGGTACAATGTTGAGCAATAATCAACAACAAGGGGTAAGAGTTTAAACCAAGTTCTGTGTTAACACAAACATACTGACTGAAATGCTGCCATCTTTTTAAGAGTTTTTTAATGATACAATGTGTAATTTCTGCCGCTAAGGGGTCTCTCACATCAAAACAATAACAAAAGATGAAGTGAAGCAGCGTGGGATCATGGGAGTTGTGTTGTCTTCACCGCCAGTGTTGTCACTGCAGTCAGCTTCTCCCGGTTAGGATTCCTTCAGTGGTTTCTACCGGGAGCCCAATGATCCACAGAGGTCTCCTCCTCTCCAAAACAAACCGACCCGCTGATTAAAACCGTTAAAAACACTGAATAAAGCAGTTCCACCTTAAAAATCACTTTAATAGCTCTGAGGCCGTAAAAACATAACCTGTACCACTGTCTTAAACCGTCTTGAAAATCAAACTATACCATGATGCTGTCTCAGGAGAACCCCCTCTCACACACTCACATGGGTCAAACCATCTGTCTTTGTATAACATGAGTGGTCCCAATATGTTAGATCACAACACATTTTTTTGTGTAAATATTTGATCTGATATTGACTTGCTGTCTGCCTATGCGGGCCTTTATTGACTGCACAAGGTGTTCTTTAGGTAGAATATGATTATCTGGGGCTGAGATCCAGATCTCTATTTACAGAACAGAATCAGTAGTAACCTCCAACATCTCACTCATGTCAAGCTTTTTGCCATTTATTGGATAATAAAGGTAAGATCGGGTAAAGTAAAGTAGTCGGCGTGCAGGAAAAAGAAGGAGAAGGACACAAACTGATCATACAGAGGTCGCAGAAATATAGTAGGAAGTTTCAGGGAGTTATTTCCTGTTAGTCATCAAGAGAAAAAATCTTTTCTTGTTCTCTCCATTTCCACTTTACATTTCCTATTATGATTGTTCCTCTGTATGTCCATATTATGATGTAATGCTTGGCAAATACCCACCCCTGTAACCAAATCATTTTCATTTTCAGACAGTAAATTAGATTTGCCCATTGATGATTCACTCAAACAGTTTGCTGGTGTGCTGAAAAACTAGCCGCTGTTGTTGGGACTGGTAGCTCTTCTGTGTATTTTCTGTCTGAGGACAGTGTCATACAGCGTCTGCACCACAATCTGTTTTGACAGATGTGGAAAAGAGATATGCTGGTTGTGTAGAAGTGTGAATCTGGCAAAGATAAAAGTTTTTCTGCATGTCTACATTCAAGCAGTCTTGTAAAAAGAGGAAGGGGCTTGATTCAAGGTCAGTGGAGGCTGATAGAACATCTGATGATAGAAATTCCTGGCTGAATTTATCCAAGTGAACTGCTGCTTCATAGAAACAAGTGCACCTTCAGTGATGACTCACCCCACTCAACTCTGTGTCAGCTTTTTCTGTCTTATCAAATCAAACTGCCTTTTTCTCCATAAATGGCAGCTCATTGCTTTACACTTGAGACTGACCCCTCGCTGACCCGTTTCAATGGGAAATACATCACATTAAAGGGATCTTTTAATGACCAGTATATGACTGCAGCAAGCACAATGCATATGGTCTATTGTTTTAAGACATACTTGAGAAATTGTGAACCTATCCTTTATGGAAAGGTTCTGTTTAATTGGAATATAAAATCCATAGGTATGTTTTCATTAGTGTATAATCACCTGAAAATAAGAATTGTCTTCTGGGTGAGCTTCCGGGATGCCCCGAACTACCATGATTCTACCTAGAGCCATGGCTCTAGACAGGGCCTTTTGCTTTTTTCGCCAGTTTCAGGGCCACCGTAGTTTCCCCCACAATGAGCTGAATTAAAATGGCTGCAATCTGCAGCTTTGTCACTAAATGCCACTGAATCCTACACACTGGTCCTTTAAAGGCATACTATGCAGTTTTCCGGTTTTGTCAAACAGCTACCCCTAGAGTCGCTGCGGAGTACTTGTAGTGATGGTGCGATCCATTTGTCTCGTAAGTCCCCCGGCCGAGTTGGAAAGTGTAAATCTCGTAGCTATTTCGCGACACAATCCCTTTTGGTCGTAATTTCAGCCGTCCCACTCGGGGTTCCTCAGAGTATACCGAGCTGAACGAGGGTGAACGTACGACTCGCAAAACAAAGATGGCTGCGGCCATATTGAGATGTATTTTCTTTGTATTTGTACTACGTTGGTCGTTTTAATGTCGATTTTAAATGTTCCTACACACTTGTTTACATTGCTGCTTTAGTCCGGTCACCAATTTATGCATTGCACGGTGTTGCTGTGCGTGCAATACAATGTAAAGTTTTGTTTCTGAGCTGGTTTGCTAAACAGGCTAATGTAGCTAACAATAACACTAGCCTGCCACTGCCGCTGGTGGCCCCTGGTGGCCCCTGGTGGCTCGAGACAAACGCCACAGCACTTGTTGAAACTGAAATAGGCGAAAATGGCAAAATATTATTGAAATGTAAGACTTGCAATAACGGAATTACTTGAAATGTTAGTGTTTCTGTAGAAAAACACATTAGTATTTCACATTGAGCTTGTTTAGATGATCCACAAGCAATAACAAGACAGCTGCTGCACTGGTGGTGTCCATGTTCTTTCCGACTCGTAATGCCCAAAGTCAAATGGAACGCTATAAGTGGTACAAGCCAGGCAATTACGTCACATTCTCGCGGCAGAGCAACTCGGGCGGGGGATTTACGAGACAAATGGATAGCACCATTAACGTTAACTGTCGTAAATTCCACTCACCAGAGCTGTCTCTATATACGGCTCTGCGTCTCTGCACTCACGAATGGATCCCCTCCCCCCTGTATACCGGTACATGTTCAGTAGGATGGAAGCGTCGGACAAAACCTAGCCAGACCAGACAACTTGAGCCCATAACATTTTTGGTAAAAATGTGAATATTATGGTATAATCAGTGTTTGTCACATTACATTTGTCTGTAACACAGTAATGTAACACATTACTGTTCCTACTGTAAATCAGTAATTACATTACAGTTACTAATCAAACAATTATCTCTTTACTTGCATTACATACGTTCTTTAATTAGCTGCATAATAGGTGGACATTAAGAAAATAAAACGTGCCTTTTCATGCACGTCTGAGCAACAATCATCTGCATGACTTTTTTGCTTTTGACGAGGAGGATACATCTTCCTTCAACTCTGAAGGAAGGAACACTGACGTCATTAAAATCAGGGTCAAAGATGGAGATCCATCCATGAATGTTTCCCTACAATATCCACGAAATTCAACGCTTCAGTTCACTCAATCTACATCCAGTGAGTCACACTACAGCATACTTGTCAGCAACCTGGTCCACACATAATTTTTTACATTTAAGTAATTATATTATTTTAAATCTTTAGATTAATTTTACGTTAAAATAAAAATACTAAATAAAAAATATTTTTGATTGGCTCCTAATGTGGACAGACATCACAAAGACCAGGAAAAGAGTGACAAATATATTTTATTACTTATTGTCGAAGCTCTTGTCTCAAGTGTAGTATGGAAGACGGACACAAAACTATTGATTGCATATATATGGAACTGGCTGGCCTCGTCTAACCGTCTCCTAAAAGAGAACACTATTGGGTGAGATCAATTAGCTAAATGCTAGCTGATGTCCTTTGCTTGTTAATAAAAGCTCATGGGCACGCTGTGGCTCAGAGGCAGAGCGGGTTGTCCACTAATTGGAAGGTTGTTGGTTCGATCCCCGGCTCCTCTTGCTGCATGTCGAAGGGTCCTTGAGCAAGACACTGAACCCAAAATTGCTCCTGATGCTGTGCATCGCTGTGTGAGTGTGTATGAATGATTAGTTTCCGTTCTGGTGAGCAGTTGGCACCTTGCATGGCAGCCACTGCCATCAGTGTATGAATGTGTGTGTGAATGGGGTGAGTGTGGCATGTAGTGTACAGTGCTTTGAGTGGTTGAAAGCCTAGAAAGGTGCTATGTCCATTTACACGGACCCCGAGACACCTGCATCAGGCTTCAGAATATCACAGGAACCATGTTCTATGCTTCAGCACCACCAGTCTACTAACTACATATGTAACTACATATGTGCAGGGTCTACCGGGGCTTTCTTTATGCATGTCATTTTTTACGTATACAAACAAGTGGTGAATGGTAAATGGACCTGTATAGCGCCGTCTTCTGACCACTCAAAGCATTCACTCAGTGATGGCAAAGCCCATCAAACAGAAACTAACGCATTCATACACATTCACGGCATTGGGAGCAATATCTTGCTCATATGGTGCTCATCATCACCAGGAGCCGGGGATTGAACCAACAACCTTCCGATTAGGGGACGACCCACTCTGCCTCTGCGCCACAGCACAACCAGATTGCCCAAACATGTGTGCTGTTATTCCCACATGAATGACATTATGGTTTGCCCATCCAGGACAGCTAACACTTTTACCTTCAATGTCAGTACACTGTATAAAGTAGATTGCTTGATACCTCTATCAATACTCCAGGATATTACTGTTCCACCCAAGAAACAGTTTGGCCCATAATCCACAAATGGCAAATCTTCCCTCTCCAGTCTTTGTGCTAAGCTAAACTAATTGGCTGCTGCTACATATTTAGCATACAGACGTGGCAGTGACAATGATTCTTATCTAACTTGCGATTCTCATCTTTCCAAATTGTCATCAGCAATTCCTGTGTCTCCTGGAGACACAGGAAGGTGAGGTCCAACTAGCTCTAAAGCTGTTCAACCAAATTCACAATTAGAGATGGGTGCTGAATCTGTGTATCGTTTGTTAATTGATTTTTCCATTTCAAAACTGATTTGGAAAAACAGAAAAACACGTTTTTTTGTTTTTTCTGTTAGAGTTTTAAAACAGTTCTTCATTTTTCTAATTCAGAACAAACAAAACACAGAATGAGCTCTCCATTTTTACTTTAACTGCTCAACATGCAGTTGATATTGGCAGATTGGGAAATGCAATGCAAAGAAGGAGAAGGTATTTACACACCTGAGGGTAGATTCTTCTTATTAAGCTGTGATTACTGACAGATCATACAGTATGTTCTCTGGGGGAGCCTGTGTGTGCTAGTGGCTAATGGGCTGGCTATACATTTTGAATTATTAATACAGTCAATTAACACAGTGTGCATCTGTGTGTGAGGAAGCTGGGGCACATACCAGCGTGTGATTGCACGTTTTTAGGAAAGTACTGTTGTTAGTGTTAAGGAGTATAAAGCTTTGTATATTCAGTCTTTCTTTGATCTTTTTCATCTTAAATGTGTTTCCAGCATTTTTTTCTCCTTCTCACTCATCTTCCATCTCCTTAACTGCTTCTAGGTTTTGAAAAGGCACATCACGCTGAGCTAAGTGCCAAAGTGAGGAGCTGAGGAACAGAAGCAGGTAAATGTGATTGTTTGTGTCAACTCATTACATCATAAATGTCAAAGCCTTTCCTTTCATTCATTTTCTGGTTGGTTGTCACCCCCCCCCCTTCATTTTCTTCTGACAACCTAAATGTTATGCTAATGGTTATGGTCTTTCCCAGTGATGAATCAGATAATAGAAAGAATTTAAATTCTCTTTTGTCTCTCTCTCTCGCCTTCCCTTTCTGTCTGTTTTGTTGTTTGTCCTGTCCCCTGTGGTGTCTACTGCACTCCTAATTTGCTAGCTTGAATTTAAAATGTAATAACTCATGTGGCATGTAAAACACAGCCGGAGTGTATGGAAGCTGGATTCAATCATTTCGGCGGAAAGGCAATGAGATATTCAGCCAAATGAGAGAGCATGGCCAATTGGGGGAAAATTGGCTAAGTGATTTCAAGCAGGTGCTCTTTCCCACCAGGAAGCACTACAGACAAACTCTGACAGTCAATCTAAAAAAAATACAATTTTAAACACTCCACTTCATCTTAAGAGTCTTGATTACTCTGCTTCTCTCCTCATCTCTCTCCAGGCTCGGTATTGAACTCTAAAATCCTCTGTAGTGAACTCGACAGGATCCGGAAGTTTAAAAGTAAAATCTGAACGTCTGTAATAACTGTATATTCAATGTTTGCAGTGTAATGTCTGCAGGATTACAAAATATTTTTGAATGCACACTGTACAGTGATTTTAGACATTCCCATCACAGACTTAACACACACTTTTAAGATTTTCAATCTGCTCTTTTTTTACAAAAACAAACAGTTCGACATGCCCCAAACAACTCCGGACAGGATGTGATGGAGCATCAATAATGTGTCACATTTAACTAATAACATATGTTTTTATTGCTTGGATGTTATTGGTGAACTGTCTTTTAGGCCACAGACAAAGCAATGAAGGGGAATTGCCCTGGCCTGGGGCTTACTCTATAAATCCTACAGATGCAGCATATAATGTGATAACAACATAACATTAAACATTAAACGTCAGTAAGCTAATGTTACAATTAACTGTTAAAGATGAGCTTTTATCTATACTGTAGACTGCAGTATGGGGTTTAGGCAAACAATTCATGACATTGCACTTTATGTAATGTCAATGAGGTTGTAGATTTTAGGTAATTCAGCATTTCTTTCACACCAAACACACAACAAAAAAATAATAGTTAACTATTTTTTTATCTGAAAACCATTATTTGGCACTACTTAAAGGTTATATTTGTAAGATTTAAAACATTAATATAGCAGCAAACAACTGTTAGCTTTGTAACAATATAGTGGAGTCATGGAGTCCTGGACAGAGAATATATATATAGATATACATATTCTTTCAAGTCAGTGACCATTTTCAAATCTGGAAAAATTAAAAAGGTTAAAAAATGTAAAATAAAGACCAGTAACAGAGGTGATGCATCACACATTTGTAGACCCTACTTTTTCCCCAGTAGCTTGCAAACACAGGCTCCACAAAGGGCTTTGTCACCTGAATGGAGATGTAGAAGATGCTATCATTCTTCTTGGGAGGACAGCCTTACTAAGATTGTTGATCAGTTTTTGGAGACATAAGAATATTTTGAGATCAATCCATTGACAAGATGCATTTTTATTTCCTCTTTACATCAGTAACTGTGTACCAAAAAAGATGTCAGTGGAGTTTTCACATTTCCCTGCCAGCAATTAAGTCCTGACTGTCTCTAATTAACTCACAAATCCTGCCTGATAATTTCAGTTGTGACCTCCCCCATCAAGTAACTGCATTATCATATTCTGTGACAGAATGTTTATGGTTCACCATGTGCATTTGATAGAGGCAGTCATTAATATTCATGTAGCTAATATTCAAATTGACAAGCACTTATTTAATCAGGGTGAGATTTACACTCAGGAAAAGACGCAGGATGAAAAAATGGATGAAAATTATTAATTGATGCTTAATTGTTGTTTGCTTGACATTACAATAACTGCAGTGGCACAGCTGAGAGGCAAAACATTGTGCATGTTGTTGCACTCTCCAGTGTTAAAGGGTAATTATGTTCAAACTATACAGCCAAGAAAACAGAGGTTTCATAGAAGATTCTGGGGAAGCCTTTTTTTTTATTGAAATCATGAAAACAACCCTGACTACAAAATGTAAAAAAAAATAGAAAACATAGTGTGATATGTTGTGTCATAGCATAACACATGATCTCCAACCAACCCATTCACACTCCAAAGTTGTCAAATCTTGGCCAGTAGCTCTCCCCTTACTTACTTAAGTACTTTATTTTTCTGTTTTCTGTGGGATTTTTGTGTGATTTGTATATTTGTATATTTATATAATTGTATTGTATATTTTATGCACCAATTGCACCAGGACACATTCCTCGTAGGTGTAAAAACCTACTTGGCAATAAACCTAATTCTGATTCTGATTCTTCAAAATATGACGCTGTAGGTATCCCTCTAGCGTCATTTGTTGAACTCCGATCATGTCATAACAAGGACGTTGGGTCACAAAAACTAAGACGTTAAAATGTTCACTGATGATTACTGTGGGATGCAGTTGAAAGCTCCAGCGAAAGTTAGTAAGTAGTAACTGATTTAAGATTACATCATCAAATTAGGAATAATGAGAAAGAGAACAGCTCACCAAAAACAGGTGACCCAGACTCCTAGATACAAGTCAGTGTTTTATGTGTTTGAGGACAAGTTGGAGTCATACTTTACCATTATCAGAACTGTAAGAAGGTTTCATTTACATTAACTCACCTGTGTCAGGTCCTTGTTCAGGATCCTGGTCCTTCTTCTTGTCGGTGATGTCTTTGTGGGACACAAGGAACAAAACCACCTCACCCTTTTCATTTTTAATGGGTACAATGTCCAGAAGACACCAGAACTGTGTACCTGGAGAGAAGACAAATGCAAACATATACAGTCAATAAATCTTCTCTTCTTCTCATTAGATATTCTGTACAGTGTGCAGTGTAAGACTAATGACTGTATGAGTTTCAAATTATTTTAATTGTTGTTATTTTCCAATTAGTGGGAGAGAGAAAGTCAAGTTAACCAGTCACACACCTCTGATACGTCAACCGTAAATTAAGTGACAAATAATATTTACAAGTACTACTAATAATAAGTAATTACTGTCCTGTACTCTTCACAACACACACAGTGAGAGGGGATACACTTGTATAAACATATTATTTTTTTAACTTATGACAAAATACCTATAAAACCATTGACACAGCCACCAGCCTAAGCTGTAATTAACAATAGTGTGTTTGTAATGTGCAAATGTTAGCATGCTAATATGCTAAACTATCTAACTTAAAAATGTGACTATATATGTTGCTTTTATCTTTAAACCATCTTCAGAACGTGGTTGTCTTTTCAGCATAGCCCAGAACATCTAAGTACAGAAGAGGAGAAAGCTAACGGAGGTTCTGACTGAGGCTTGCTAAACTGTTATTGGAGCACAGAGTTTATTGATTTAGGAAGGGTCAATTATCCAATCACAGCCTACCAACTAAAGTTAGGCATGGCAGGTCTATGAAGCTTTCTCAACATGTTGGAGTTGTGTGTATCAATTATACATTTTTGGTAACAGGGCTGACAAAATGAGCTTGTCTCCCTCTGTGAAACATTACATAACTCAAAGAAAATTCATTAATAGGAGAGTACATTTACTTATGTGTATGTATTTTCAACATCAACTTCATACAAGGCAGCAATGACGTAACTTTTGGAATAGTCCATTATCTCTCAAGGGGTGTTTTCATTCAAAGTAACAGGGTTGACAACAACCTGGGAACTCATTCATGAGTAATGAAATTACACTACAGGCATTATATACATTCATATTCTTACATGATAGTTGAACTTTTTTGTCCTCAATAGCTAGTAAAAGTAGAAAAAACTAGAGAAATCCTGAGGAACAGGCCATTTTTATATTTATGCTCGGCACAAAAAAGTTGGGGACTTTTAAAAAACATTTGGTTTTACGAGACATATCTTGGAAACTAAATTACATAAAATGTTTCATTGTTTATTCAGATTTACAGAGCAGTTTTGTGGCACACAAAATGGTTTTTGTATAACCACCCATATGTATGTCAGCAGGCTAAATCAAGACAATAAAACACCCCAGGAAGATCTGCAATTTAGAAGCTGAATACTAATTGGAACGTTATGTGCTATCACCTCTACATGTTCACATGTTCACATTTTGTACAATTAATTTAGTGTCAGTCCAAAACACACAACATGCTTCAGATTAGATGCTCAGAAGTGAGTGCAATGAAAGTTAATCAACATAAGAAATGTAAAGATGGGAATGAATGAATTGGCTTCTTTTTCACAATATCCTTGCATCCTATGTTCACCCATCTAATACTGATTGCCTTAATAAGGTTTTAAAGTATTGGTTTCTCATAAAATGTGTACATCGGTGATGACATCATTCATGAAAGAAGTCATTTGCCTTGACCAATTGAGAGGGCATTATGTTGGCACATCGTTTAAGCCATCTGTCTTTGTGGTGATATTACTAAGAAGTGTCTGCAATGATCAGTGTTAGTGTTTTAATGCAGTTGTGTTCATTAAGGTTAAACTTGTACATGCGCATTACCGCCACAAGTTAAACCACTGGAGGTTAAGTTTGTTGGGGACTTTTTTCAGCTGTGGATTAAGACACAATGTGATTCACTAGTGATATGTGGCTGACAAATGAAGCTAACGCAGTAGTACCAAACACTGCGGTTTCTCTAACGGCCACTTGAGGCTGGCTCCAGCAGTGAGTCAGTCTCCATCAGACCCCATATTAAAATGCCCAACTTTACAGCAGAGAACTGAAGAAGAACATGTCAGCCAGTGCAACTATGTGGCTCACTCATGTGTTTTTAATAGTTTTTGGACATCAACCTGGCTCTATGGCAAAGAGGAATAAGATATATCAGGATTTGGCTACACAGACAGTACTTGTGATAACTATCAATTTATATCTGGTTTTGGTTTGATTTGGTTTTCATGGAATGGACAAGTAACCCCTGCTGGCTGGTGCATAAATGCATTCAAATCAGGCTAAAACAAGATGTTTTGTTTCTGTTACTCAAGGCAAAAGGACAAATGTCACAAACTCACAATAATATTTACAGTGCCTCTTTTTTGAAATATTTACTCATGAAAATGTACCTGTTGTAAGTATAATAACCATTATATTTCACTTATTACCTAGAAAGTATATATTACAAGTGAATGCACTTCTGTATGTTTGTAGTTCAGTCTTTAATTATCAAACATTACTGTGTACTTTTTTAGAAGATTGGTAGATTAACTTTTTATTAATCAATTTTGTTTACACAGACATGGCGGCTGTGGCTCAGAAGCAGAGCGGGTCGTTCCTTAATTGGAAGGTTGTGGGTTTGATCCCCAGCTCCTGGTGCCACATGTCGAAGTATCCTTGAGCAAGATACTGAACCCCAAATTGCTCCCGATGCCGTGCATCGGTGTGTGAATGTGTATGAATGTTAGTTTCTGTTCGATGGACTTTGCCATCACTGAGTGAATGTGTGTGAAAGGGTGAATGTGGCACGTAGTGTAAAACACTTTGAGTGGTCGGAAGACTAGAAAGGAGCTATACAAGTACAGGTCCATTTACCATTTACCATTTACATGCAAATCTAGAGAGATGGTGGAGTGATGTGCTGCCCAGGGAGCAGGTAGGGGTGTGGTGCCTTGCTCAAGGGCACCTCAGCACTGCCCAGGAGGAGAACTGGCACCTCTCCAGCTACCAGTCCACACTCCATACTGTGATCCATGGTGGACTGAAATCATGTTGATATGAATATGTTATGAGTATGTATTGCAAAATACAGTTTTAGAATTGTGCCCCAGGCTTTGGTAAGGGAGCTATGGTGATCTGAGTCAGGGAACTGGATATAAATGTGTTTATTCTTTTCCTTGCTCCCCTAGAGTACAGCTAAAATGCTAATGTGAGCTCGTGGAGAGCTGATAAAAGCATGAAACACTTTTAATTTGTTATTTGTGTGTTTGAGAGAAACAAGCTTGTATAACCCTCTGTTGCTCTTTGTTATAGGCTTATATCTCAGAGGAGCAGATGTGTCCAAGTCTCCCACTGTCTCTCTTCCATCTATACGTGACTCTCACTTTTATTTTTCATTTGTGGAATGAGCCGTTGCGTCTTGTCTTTACCTCCTCGGTTTCTCCCCTTTCTGCCTTTCATCACAAATCACAACTTTGATTTATATATAATGAATAAATAGTGGAGTCTTTCACAACCATCCTCTCCCTCAAGATTTTTCTTTCTCTCTCTCTCTCTCTCTCTCTCTCTCTCTCTCTCTCTCTTTCTCTCACTCTCTCATCTCTTCCTTCAGCTAACTAAAGCTTCAGAAAGTGAAGAAGAAGTGAATGCACTCTCACAATACTGGAGTTCATACTTTAATCAGTTGAAATAATCTGCATTCAATTTACACTACATAATATGCATACTATGTTTGTCAGCAGTCATACATGAATTCTTGGAGTGGTTTTTTCTTTTATTTGTTTGTTGCTTAAAGCAACAACAAAGGAACTTTCATTTTGTGTCGATTCTGGTGCCCCGTGTGGATAAAAGCAGTAGTGTTTCTGCTCCCTTCAAGGGGAATCCGACAGAAATGATGGGATGGGACTATATTATCGCATATCACAATAAAAGACACTTTCTAATATTGTGATAATCATGAATATTCTCACATGGCTTGACTTGAAGAATCTGTCTATCTCACCAGCATACAGTTGTATATTGATTTCCTGCTTAACTTTGAACAAGGGTAAAAGGGGGAGCCCATATCTTTCCAGTCATTCCAAAAACCTAATCCTGTCACCATGGCTGAAGGCTCGGCTTGCCAGTTTTATCCCCCACAAACAGTTAAACTGGATGTGTAGAAATAGTATAGATTCCAAATAAAGAACAGGGATATGAGGTGCCTATCTGTGATGCAATAAATATGTCTTTCTTAAAAAAAATCTAAGGTCAAGTGTTTCCAGTATGTTTTAGTGCAAATTTTTCTATATGAATATAAGAATGAAGTATATTGTGTATATAATATCGTATATCGCAATTATTTTGGCCAAGATAATCATGACATTAATTTTCATATCATCCCATGCCTACAGCTCATAGCACTTTTTTTTTTTTAATCCAAGCACTTTCCACACCTGTAGCAATCCCGTATAGGGGAATTAAATTAATATTTGTATTAGTATTAGATTGATTTGATTGATTGATTGATTGATTGATTGATTTACATAGCTAGATTAAAACTCATTGCGCACAGCTGTACAATACAATCACAGTGTGTTCTGTTGGCTACTTAAGTGGAGCAGTGGATCTGATCTGTGGATCACTTGAGCCATTGTTGAGGGGTTAAGGGCTATGCCAAGACAGAGAGATAGTCATTCCCAGGCCATTATAGCGTCAACATAATGACCTGGAAATGATCTGTCTCATGTACTAAAAGTTACGGCAAATATAACAAAAGTTATTTTCAAGTTCAAGTCTCATTAGTCTCCAGAAAGTAAATGTGAAACCAAAGTAACAGTAAACAGATGAATGTGCACACACACACACACACACACACACACACACACACACACACACACACACACACACACAAGATTCCTCCTGTAGTCTCACCTTCCTTCTTGTAGAACACCAACTCAGTCTTGAACTCCCTCCTGTCATCCAGGGCTCCTTGGATCTGGGCCGTTAACCGGTCACTCGTTTCCGGGCCGTACAGGAAGTGACAAGCGCAGCTCTTCTGCATGAGCTCGGCACGGGCGTAACCTGTGAGCTCACAGAACCCGTCGGAGCAGTAGACGATGGGGTAGAGCGACTGCACCTGGGCATTTCCCAAAACGAAGTTGCTGTCTGTGGGGCAGAATATAGAAAGGACAGAGTAAAATAATTAGTTGAGTCAATAATCAGGATCAGCAACCTCTGACATGGTTAATCCTAACCCTAACCTAGTCTTACTACCAACCTTGTCAAATACTGCCACTTGGTCAGTGGCCCTTTGCTGTGACACTATAGGTGTCCCTCTAGCGTCATTGGCTGGCTGGTGTGGCTGTTATTCAATTCAATTCAATTTTATTTGTATAGCGCCAATTCATAACAGAAGTTATCTCAGGACGCTTTTCAAATAGAGCAGGTCTAGACTGAACTCTTTAAAACATTATTTACAGAGACCCAACAGTACCACCATGAGCAAGCACTTGGCGACAAGGGCAAGGAAAAACTGCCTGTTAAAAGGCAGAAACCTAGGACAGATCCTTCGGCTCTAGGTGGGTGGTCGTCTGTCTCGACCTATAGAGAGTGAGAAAGTCCACATGTGGAGGTGGTGGGGCGGATCAATGGCTCGAACAAACGCAGGACTTTAACCCAGGAAAACACTGTAAGTGTCCCGTGTAAGAAAAGTGCAAAATGTCTTTATGTAAAGGTTCAGTGTGTAGGATTTAGTGGCATCTAGTGGTGTAATTGCATATTGCAATTCTTGCAACTCTTCACCCAAGCCTTACACACTGGACCTTTAAGTAACGTACATAAGTTACTAAACTTATAGTAATAGCTGAAAAGTGTCAGGAAATGGGGGAGTGACAGTAAAAGGAGAAAGATATGTAGCAAAGGGCTACAGGTCAGACTCGAACCCGTGGCCATGGCCACAAGGACTCCAGCTCTACCAGGTAAGCTACTAGGACGTGTTGGTTATATATAATATGAAGCTCTTAACCTGCACCGACTGCAACATTTTCATCACAAAATGCATGTGCATCACTGATATTATTATGTTATTTTGATTTCTAGTCAAAGAGAATTCTATTTTATCATGGTTTAAATATTACAGAAACTTTTATAGTCCTGCCAAGAACGCACATCTGGGGATACGATTGAAAACTTCAAAGAAAAGTTCAGTTTTAGTAGTTAGCTGAGTATTTGCACAATACATCCAGTGTCTGTCTGAATCCTAATACTATCCAATTTCAATCTTTAAACACACAAGAAAATACTCACACCATAGCTGTAGGGATTCTGCATCCCTGAAAGAAACCACTGCGTAAATTTCTATTAAAATATTAAAAATGATGCAGACGGAGGGCAGCCCCCTCCAGAGAGAGGAGTCTGACGGCTGGAAGCTCAGCCGCTGGCTTACAGAGCATGCAAGCCCAGCAGATCAGTAACAAGCATTGATCGGGTGAAGTAAACACTGTCAAGAGTCATCTCAACCTTATGAGGTTTCATTAATTCATGCAGCCAATAGCACATCCACCCTCCCTCAACAGTCTTGTGTACAGGCAGGAACATGATCCTCTGTTTACTCACCATACAAACACCGCTACAATCCCAGGCCGCTGATCTGTGATCACCATAAGACAGACGTATATATATATATATATATGTGTGTATATGTGTATGTGTGTGTGTGTGTGTGTGTGTGTGTGTGTGTGTGCTGTGTGTCTGTGTGTCTGTGTGTGTGTGTGTGTCCAATGTGTAAATACCAATTTTTTTGCCAGTACATATTCATTTAATGGCCCTAGGCATGTAGATGGGTGAACACTCTAAAATGGACTATTTATTACTTTGTGCTCAGGCGCTCTCATTGATTCATCAATTCTGAGGGCCCTCGAGACCCCCTTTATTAAATATTTTATGGCCTGACGCTAATGTGTGTGTGTGTGTGTGTGTGTGTGTGTGTTTCATTGCCTGTGATGCTTTCAGCTCATTTCAGACACAGCTTAAAACGAAGAGTTGAGACAGGGAACTTAGGAAATCAGTGACAAAGGAGGGAGTTTGCTCAAGTACTCCTCAGACCATCAGCGGTCTGTCACAACACAGAACAATTCATCTCATTAGCTAATTATTCCTGTCTGTCACACATGCACACTAACTCTTTAATCCTCTTTGGGGAGGACACAGATATCCAGGGATGTCAACAAAAACACCAAATGACAGAGGTGAAGTCCACCTTCCTTAGAGTCCCTGCTGACTGCCACACTTCCTGTCTCTATCCATCCAGTAGGAATTAACCCTGATGTCATCCAGTGCACTGCGTTTGGATATGCTACAACAACAACAACAAACAACAACAATAACAACAATAACAAAGGTAATATGCTCTTTACCCAAGATGATAAATACACATACTATATATATTCTGTCTCCAGAATTAAAATGATTAAAGGTTGGCATTATTAGATGTTTTTCTAACAAATCCTATTGAATGACCAAAATCAGTCCAAATACAGATCCTCTCCAGACATGTTTTAACACTCAACACATAGAAATTGCTCTCTTTGAATAAAATCCAGAATCTATAAATAGAAACTGAGCTACTGGACACAAGATGGGTCAGACAAAACACAGGACTTTCACCTGGGTGACCCCTGTTCATGTCCTGTGTGAAACCAAAAGTCAACATTAACTTCTTACTCACATTACGTGCTTATTCTAACCCTAACCCAAATCTTTTCCTAAACCTAACCAAGTAGTTGTTCTTACCAAACTGCAACCTTTAAAACTCCTAACCTGATGGTGCATATTTATTATTGCTAACTTGACTGCAGAGCCTTGCATGTGCAAAACTGATGCTAAGGGGTACATACAGCGTCCTAGTTTGGAGCTGAAGGCCACTGACCAAACGACCATATTTGATGAATTTGGAGTGACAATGTAAAAGGGTTTCTACACTATACATGTATTGTGACCCTACTATATCGACCCAATCACCGGGTCAGTTTGGATTTCAGCTGCAGATTAAAGTTGAAGTAGTAACCTTTATGAAATAAGTTTTTGTCTTTTTGTAGTTTTGCTGAAACTTTCACTGTATCCTGACAGTAGTACACGAGACAGATAATCTGTGAAACAATCAGGGTCCGTGTATGTTTTGGTCATTGGATTTTCCTTTCAGAAACGGGTATTAAAAACAGAAAACAGTGGTTATTTGATTTTCGTTTTAAAATACAAAAATTAAAATTGAAATACAAGGCGTTTTTCTTTTTCATGGTCAAAGGGATGAGCGAAATTTAAAAATGATTCGATTTTCATTTTCTATTTCATATAACAAAAAATAAAATCACTAGAAAACAGAAACGGAAAAAATACCTGTTTTTCATATTCTGAGACCGGATGTTGTCATTTACAGGACGGTGCTGTGTAGAAGAAACAGTAGGCTAGTAGACTGCGGTCAATCCAGCCGTGAGTCCGATCTCCGTGGTCAAATCAGCCGCACTTAAATTTAGAGTGTACAAGTATTCTCAGCATTATGGTAAATGCGGAGAAACAGCGTATTTACTTCCGGTTTTCAAAATAAAGGTATTTAGAGCCGTAAGCTATAATTAAAATATGTTACATTAAAGTGTTGTGCCCCTGATGAATAAAAAAAAACTTTATATCAAGTATCTTTACTGCACCAGTGTGGAGAAATGCCAAAATAAAAGTCTCATATTTATGCCTCCAGAGATTGCATATTTGACCATATTTGAGGTACTGTAAAAACATATTGCTCAGTGTTTCCTGGCTACTGATGGTTTATTTGACTTTTACACATATGAGACTACAAGCATACTTAATATCAAGCATTTTTATTGTACCAATTTGGAGAAATTCAACAATAAAAGTCCCATATTTGTACCTCCATGTGGCATATTTTCATATATTTGAGCTACTGTAAAAACACTTTGCTCAATAATTCCTGGCTATGGATGGTATATTTGACTTCTACACATCTAAGACTACAAGTATACTTAATATCAAGCATTTTTACTGTACCAATTTGGAGAAATTGAAGAATAAAAGCCCCATATTTATACTGCCAGATTCCATATTTTCTTATATTTTTGAGCTACTGTAAAAACATATTGCTCAATATTTCCAGGCTATGGGTGAAGCATTTTCATTTTACTTCAATAATGCTGCAGTAATCATGACAAAATTTCACACAAATGTTTGATAACATCTTGATAATATAAACACTAAACACAAAATCCTACACAATTCTAATTTGTTTACTTTTCACACAAAATGCAATGCCAGTCCACATTCTTCTTATTTTGCTGCTCTGCTGTGTCCATTTGTAGGTAAAAGGGAAAAATAATTAGTTTTAACTTCAAAACACCATTGTACCTACTGTCTCTTCCTCACATATTATTTTTTATATCATTCAGTGTGACAGCTGTTGCAGGTGGTTCCACATACAGTTTACATTTTTACAGTAGCTCAAATATAAGAAAATATGGAATCCGGAAGTATAAATATGGGACTTTTATTCTTAAATTTCTCCACATTGGTACAGTAAAAATGCTTGATATTAAGTATGTTTGTAGTCTCATATGTGTAAAAGTCAAATATACCATCAGTAGCCAGGAAACACTGAGCAATATGTTTTTACAGTACCTCAAATATGGTCAAATATGCAATCTCTGGAAGCATAAATATGAGGCTTTTATTTTGGCATTTCTCCACACTGGTGCAGTAAAGATACTTGATATAAAGTTTTTTTATTCATCAGGGCCGCATGAAACACTTTAATGTAACATATTTTAATTATAGCTTACGGCTCTAAATACCTTTATTTTGAAAACCGGAAGTAAATACGCCGTTTCTCAGCATTTACCATAATGCTGAGAATACTGTACACTCTAAATTTAAGTGCGGCTGATTTGACCACGGAGATCGGACTCACGGCTGGATTGACCGCAGTCTACTAGCCTACTGTTTCTTCTACACAGCACCGTCCTGTAAATGACAACATCCGGTCTCAGAATATGAAAAAACAGGCCTTTTCTGTTTCTGTTTTCTAGTGATTTTATTTTTGTTATATGAAATAGAAAATGAAAATCGAATAATTTTTAAATTTCGCTCATCCCTTTTGACCATGAAAAAGAAAAACGCCTTGTATTTCAATTTTAATTTTTGTATTTTAAAACGAAAATCAAATAACCACTCGTTTTCTATTTTTAATACCTGTTTCTGAAAGGAAAATCCAATGACCAAAAGATACACGGACCCAATCAGGTTCCTTTGACTCTTCCTTGTACTCAATAATGGCATTTGCAAGAATCCACCAGGTCTCATGTACTACTGTCAGGATACAGTGAAAGTTTCAGCAAATATGACTAAAAGTTACCTACTGCAGCTTTAATACACATTTTGTGCATTAGTTAGTATTTACAACAGCAGGACAGTTGGATGTGGGATCAAGTCGAAATAAACTACAGTGGCCATGTTCATTTTAATAAAAGAACATGTCACCCAGAGCAACAGCAACTATGTGTTTTAATAGTTTTTGGACAACAGGTGTTGGATACATCTGTTTTGCATTCCATGGGATTTGTTGACAATAAGAACAGGCAGGCAATTTCCTTGAAAAAAAGAGCACAAGAAACAGACCAAAGGTTGGTTCACTTAAATAAGCAGAAAAAAAGAAACAAAAAAAAGAGTCAGGAAGCTTTATACCCATGGCACTATTACATAAACTATGCTGGCATGCACAAACACAAACTAACTCAGGAGTCTAAAATGATCAAGCAGTCATTGTTAGCTCTTTTCAGTCTTCCCAGTCATAGTTTCTGTTGCCAGGATACAGTTTTCATCTTCCCTTAATGAATGCCCTGATCCATGTCCATGTCTGTTCCTCTACCTCGCTGTCACTGTCATTCCCTATCTATCTCTCTCTCTCTCCCAGTAACAGTTACATTTGTACAATGGAGGTTCGACTCCATCTTCTGTGATTGTTCTTGTCAGGTCCTGCTCAGTCCCGCTGTGCTGCCTTCCTCCTTTCTCACTTCCCCTTTCCTGCGTCAATTCTAAATTCAGAGTTGGTTTTAATGAATGTCTTGGCGTCTGCAGTTATGTCACTTTCTGTGAGGTCAAATGGGCCTGTCTGCAACAAAAATTACAAATGAGAAGTGCTGAATCTGACCTTATGTGCAAGAACAGCCACTGTGTGCATGTTGTACTCATTTCTGTCCCTGTATAATTAACAGATTGATTAGCTGGTCGATGTGCACTTAACAAAACAATCGCTGTTGTTTTGTTTCTTTTTTGCCCAAATGCACGTCTGATACTGCACTAACCAAAATCATATATGTTCTGTTTGATTGTCACTATAACCTGTTTTCATTTTGAGTTGAGCATGCCATTTATATAAGTGGAGAATAAAAGCCCATGCATGACATGTCTCTGGATCTCCTGTAGCCCTCTTCTGTACGTAAAGTGGGAATTATTCATGGTACCTAGACACTACTGCATCCAGAACGCTGTATACATAGTCCTGAAAATATGCTACAGCAACAAACACCCGATCCATTAGTTGCAGACAAAAACTGGCTTAATCGGCTGTCAGCTCTCTTACTGTAGCTGAGGATCTCTCTGTGAGTTTTTCATGTCTTTGATAAGTCAGAACTGGGTCGGGTTTGGTAAGGACAAAGCGGGAATTACAGATGCTCAAACAAACAAACAAACAAACAAACAAAAGATATGTTTGCAGAGAAAATGAAACACATGATTGGCTTCAGTCTCTGCAGGGTGCACAGACTTGCTGAGCACTACTATGATTGTCTGTACAGTATCCACTGTGATAAGGTCCAACTGGTAAAAAGATTTATTGTGTTGCATGCTCCCATTTCCCTTTACACTTCATGCTTCCCCACTGACATCAGTTAAAAACCAGCAGCCACAGTGTATGTGGCATATTCAGCATTTCGGGTTGCCTTCTTTAAATTGATTTTTGATGTATAGTGGTGTGAGTTACTGGCAGTGATATGGGCACACAGAAATGAACTGCAGCAAAGGGTTGTCAGCTAACAAAACCTTTTTAAATATACAGTAGGCTCAGAGTTTCATTCATTTCTGTCATCAAAGTGACATCTGAAAGGACAGCCAAGAATCGGAAATACTCAAAAAGTTGAGTACATCTGCTGCCATTCACTTTTGTCTCCTTAGCAACTACAAGAGTCTGAGCCTTAGCTAATGTTATTTAGATCAATAGTGCTGAGTGACTCACCACCATACTGTACACGTCATAAATATCTGAACTAAAAAAAAGACCTATACTCGCTTTAGTTACAAGGAGTTCAAGATCATGTGTGTATGTTTTTTCTGCAAATAAAAGTCTAATTTCCACAGTAATCTCCTCCTTCTGCCTCATTAAAACTTCCAGAATCTCTGAATTTTCAAATGTTGTTGATTTCTAAAGTTTTCCTGCTGGACACAAGATGTCTCCTACTTCACTGTAAAGTCCATTCTCAGTGGATGTGCACTGGTGGATTCAAGTTTCTACATCACACTGTACAAGTTGATACTGGACCACGACTGACTTCCTGACTATGTGTGATGTCACAAATCCTGCTGGAAGGCCCCGCCCCTTAAAATCAGATTTTCAATGAGCTCAGAGAAACTTTCCACTTTCAGCAGATGAATGTGAAAACATCCTTCTAGTGTCAAACTCTGCACAGACAGCATTCAAACATCACGCTGTAGGAACAAGGACAAACACTGATTTCTGGTTAATAATCTAAAAAATTAAATACAAACAGGATATACCATAAAGTATACATTTTACAACTTATAAAACAGTTTTTCATATGGGTAGTTTAATAAAATAAATGTCTTTGTGCCTGTGCAATTTTTCTGTATATCCTGCACAATGTGTGTACTATAACAGGAACTTGAACAAAAAGCTGCAACTACAGGCTGAGAAATGCAACCTTAGGCACCACCTAACCCAGACAAATGACAAAGCTACAGCCACCACTGGACATCTGAGTGTGTGCTCCTATGTCTCCAATCTCATCAACTTGTCAGCAGAGTGATTCACTCCTCACTCTGGGCAACATCTGACATGCTACCTGAACAAAACCATAGATGTCATTTTGCTATGACATGTCCCTGGTGAGGCTAATTGTCCAGCCCAGCTCCAGAACAGCCGCTAAGGAAAGGCCTGCTGTATGGCTTGATGCAACATGGCCATGTTAGAGCGAGTGTTTAGTCCTTTGTCCATAAATGCAGTAAACGGCCTCCTAAAGGTCTTGCAGTCAGGGCACATAAAAAGTCGTGGGGCTTTGGTGAACGGTGCAAGGTACGTGTTCTTTAGCAAGGAGGCAGACATTTCTTTCTGTTTCCTCCTTTTGAATAGGGAAAGAGGAATTTTTGTTTGTTTGTTGCTTGTACTTTTTTACAATAGACCTAGAGTGTGCTGGAGGACCTTTTCTGAAATGTTCAGTTCAAAGTGACACGTCTATAAATCACTGGGGCCAGGAAAATGCTTTTAGCAGCTACTCTGTCAGAAAAACAACAGAAGAACACAAGCAGCTCATGTATTTAACTTGTTGTTCAGCCATGATGACAATGTGAGGTCTTAATCACTGCAGCTATACTTGTACCGAAATATATTTCCACTTCAAAATTCTCGGGACTGGCTGTTCTGCTTCTCTGATTATGCCATTATGAATCAAGAATGGAAAGACTTTGCTCTGCCGAGGCACTATAGTAACTAATGAGTACTATAGTAATATAGTATGTCTTCATACATTTAATGGCTGTAGCAGAATAAATGCCACCCATAAATAGTAACAAAATTGGGTTTGATTCAATAAAAATCAATCTTATAACTTTAATGTTTATTTCAATATAGACAAATAACATAAACCAACGTATTTCTATCATCTATAGCCAAAGCTTACAATAAAATGAGAAATAATAAAAAAATTATAATTATAGGTATAAATAGTCACAAATATTAATAATGTTTTATTACAATAATCATAACACATTAAAAAGTATTTTATAAAAGGTTAAGTATAATAAATCATAATTGCTGATTACTCAATGACAATGTGTTTTTTGGCAAGGATCATAGTGTATTAAAATCCTCATTGCTGTAATACATTATAACACATTATAACAATGATAATAAGGTATAATAATACATATAATAAGTAATAAGTTTTTTTTTATGAACCGTTTTGAATGAGTATGTTTATAATGCTTTATACATTACAGACATTAAGGGTGCTACTATTGAACATCCATCATTTCAGCCAATATTCACTTTAAACTGACTGATTGGTGGTCTGTATAAACGCTGATCAGATGACGCATATATTTTATTCCACAGAAAAGTTATATTCAATCTTTCCCACACTCCCACACCTACTAGAACAGTAATATACCCCCCTCCCCACCTCAGATCCACTAACCAGCATAGGCTTCTGGGGTTTAAGTTGTGTCTCTAAGAGAGAGTGGAATATGTTACACATGTGGCCTGCCAATAAATAAACAGTCAATTCAGGATATTTTCCTCATTTTAGTTTAGGTTGTTAGGAATCGGTGATCAGCCCCAGAAAGGCTCTGATCGGAACATATTCTACCGTCTAGTGCTTTCTAACTGTGGTGTGGTTGGGTGTAGTCACACTGCAAAATTTATAAAAAATCCTCTTTGCTTGAAAATGTGGCTCTGATCGGAGCACTCTTCATAGACAATGGAGTCATAGAAGGTGTTACCAATATTACAATTAAAACTCATAGGTTGTCATAGGCTGATCACAGAAGTTGCAGCTACATTGGCTGTTTATAGGACGAGACATGAATTCTTAAAGGGGACCACTACTTTGGGATCGCTGAGTTTAAACCACAATATAGTCAAGGATCCTGGTTTGGAGACCGGGGCAATGCAGTATGTGCGTGTGTGTATGAAAGTGTGTGTGATGGGATTAAAAGTTCACCCTGCAGCAAAAGTTTAACCATGCAGCTCTTCGTCGATGTATACTCTCACTATGACATCATAAACTGCCCTGTGGCACTGATTGTTATGAAGTGCTTTGAGAAACTGGTTCTCCTGCACATCAAAGACCACATCCCAGCCAGTCTGGACCCCCCAATTTGAATTCCCTGACAACAGTTCCATAGAGGATTCTGTCTCTACTGCCCTCCACTAAGGCCTCAAACACTGCACCTGAAAATAACATATATTGTAGTAATAATAATAATAATTATGAAATAAATAAATAAATATAATAATAAAATTAGGATGGTGTCTGTTGAATTCCGCTCAGTATGCACCACATGGACATTGGACCTTCTCACCAACAGATACACCTTTGCCACATGACTCCCCTACCAGAGGTGCACCCCAGGGCTCTGTGTTTAGAATCTTCTTGTTCACAGTGTATACCCAGGACTGCACCTTGACATGCACAGAACTCAAATGTTCAAGTTTTCAGATGACAACGACTATCATTAGCTGATCTGTGAGTGTAAAATTGTATTTAAAAGAGTACCCCACCAAAGCATTGCACCATAACACTGTCCTCCACCTACAACATTGTATTCTCCTTCCTCCTCAAAACCTGGTGCCTACATTACACACAATGCAACTTGAGCTTTGAGCCGCTAGTCTGAAGATGAGGAGATGAGAAACAGACATTCAGTCTTTCACAGATTTCCATTTCCTGGAAGGGAGTTCAAGGGATAGTATGTACAGTCCTCTTCTCTCCCCTTCTCCTTGACAACATGTCAGTGGCCATTACTGTACTCGCCTTGTGCTGTCAATCACCGCTCTTGCAACTCTGTCCTTACTTTGCTTTCCTGTCAATGTAGCTTTTATTTATTTTCAGACTTTGTGACAAAATAAGAACACTGTTACTGTGGCATAAAAAAGCTAACATAACAGTTTTTTTTGTCAATAGCCCATGTTCACCACTGTTGCTGCACAGTTACAATATGCAATTAATGACAAATGAAATGTCCTCTAAGTCAAGCAGGGTGTCTCAAGATGTGACTCAATCTATCTCAATATATCTCAACCTTTTTCTGATTCTAAAATCACATAGAACTGCCCCCTCCTTTTTTTTTTTTTTTTTTTTTTTTTTTAAAAAAAATTTATATAAATATTTTCTTTTTTTCTTTTTTTTTTTTTTTTTTTTTTTTTTTTTTTAAATGTGGGTTCACTCTAAGAAAAAAGAAACATTTAGATTTCTCAACATCAGCACTTCTTAAACTTTCAATGTTGGACAAATTCATCCAGGCACATTAAGTTGCCCATGCCTAACTTGCTCGTCCCCACACCCCCTTCCCAACAAAACGCCATAGTCAATGTGGGCTCTAACCAGAATTATAAATTAAAACAACGTTCTCTTGTTCAAGGTAAAAAGCTTACGAGACAACAGCAACACTTCTCCAGGGTAAACAAGTCACAACCTTACAAAACAACAAGTGGCCAGGCGGTAATGTGGGTACATTTAAACAAGACAAAGGGCATGTTTACACAGGTAGTGTTTCAGACAGGTTTTTCAGTCATCTGTCTCACGTGCATCTCCCGAGCCGTAGCATGAGCAACACTTTTGAAGAGAAGGGTCAGTCCTCCATCATTCTCTACACAGGATGCATTCAGGAACAGTATCAAGTGTACCCCACCCACAAAAACTTAAGCTACTGTCCAAGCTGCATACAATTTTCCACACTCAATTCAATCTCCAAGTTTGAACACAGGAATCTTTTAACAAATATCCATTTATCTATCCATAACCCCCATTTATGTTATGACCCAGCTTGTAAAGCGAAAAGGGAAGGTGCATAAAACAAGGTGTTTAGTGGTTAAATCAAAGTTATTTATTATAAGGAGGTAAGATTTCTTTGCAAACAAAAAAAGGTGAGGCAAAAACTACAAAGGAAAGGGTCTGGTGCGTGCTGTTTAAAACAAAGAAATAAATATAACCAAAAGAGGACTAACTACTAACTACCTGAAATAAAAAAAAGAGAGAAAAGCCTCACTACTATCTAATTGTACTTACCAAAACCAAAACAGCACCTCTAACCTAGTGTTTCTAGACAGATAAATTCTAGTGCCTCAATTCTAGTTTCCTAACTTAACACAGGGTTAACAGTCAACAGTCTATACACAATAATGATGAAGTACGTTTGGGGAGTAGCAAAACACCAGCCTTCGGTGGCTGACAGGCCTCCTGTGTAGACACACCGTGATTGTTTGTTGGGCTTGGAGCGCTACCAAATCATATGTGACCTAAACTCAAATACTGTGCTTGGATGCATCCTCTGGTAACACGCTGCTCACCCTATGCCTCCTGCGTAGACTGGATGTAGGAGCCTACCACTATGCTAGCAGCTCTGGGAGTGTGTAGGCTTGTTTTGAGCTTTATGTTAAATAGGTATTATGCTTACCATGGTCACCATAGTCCAGGGTGTGAGCATGCTTAACTTTCGATGCATACTTTTATTGTACGCCAGTATTTTAACAAATTGTAATTTTATTTAAAAAGTATTACATAAATTATCCATTTGTGCACAAAAATTAAATACGTAAAATGAGTTTATTTGCAAAGCACAGTGCTAAATAAAGGAAATAAATGATCAAAAAAGCTACAGGTCCCTAAAGCTATATCAATATAATTGACTTGAGGTGACAGAAAATGTTGGAAGTGGCGGGCAGTTTGCTTTGTTATAGTTGCTAGATGGAAGCAGTCTGACTGTGCAACCTTCTAAAAACATGGCCACTCAGTTGTACTTCAGCATTTTGAAAGAGCTCGGTTTGAATGTTCACACTCCTGGTCCATTTTGGAGAGTGCTGTAAAGCCACTATTTCCCTGGTTGTAAAATGCCCACTTAACAAGGTCAAATGTATTTAGTTTTAGTTATGAAGTGGAAACTGCCCTTCATTTTTCTTTTTTCTTCCAAGGCATTTAGCAAAGCAGTGCAGTCTCTGTTAGTTATGTACATTATCAAGTGTTGATATTTGTAAGGCTAATGATTCATTTCCAGTGGGTATTTATTGTGTGATAGATATGTGTGTGTGTTTGCGCTGAAGTAGAAGGGGAGATGGACAGCCAAATAATCTATCCTGCAAACATGCATGAAGGCACAGTGGCCTGGCAACTGTGGAGGACTAAAAGTGCCACAATTAAATAAATACATACACCATTAAATAATTACTTAAATCCGCATTATTAATTAAAATTGGAATTAAACACATAAATGTGTTATTAAATGTGTCATTAATTCATTCAATGAATTCAATTCAATACCTATTCACTTTATGTAAAAAAAACCCATATATAATTATTTCACTATTTATTTAATTATTTCATGGTCCTGCGTTGCAGTGCTTCATGAATTACCTTAATCTGTCAAACTCGCCCATCAAAGTCAGTGGGCGGGGCTAACGCGAATCTAGTCTGATCCATTGCTTTGGTCTGAAGTAGAGTGCCTGGATAGAGATGATGGAGGATCTTCATGAACTAGGACAGAGGTCACTGACAGGCGGACTGTGGTCCAAGTCTGGACCCAGACGCCGTCCTATGCGGACCCAGACCTATACTCATTTTAATTATTGAGGGATTCTAAATTTTGACGGGGTACTTCTATTTTAACCAGCATAGCTTTTCTAGTCTTTACAGTATTTGTTTAGCGGATCTGGAAGCTTACAGATCAATCGCATACGAGTTAAGCCATCCCACGTGATGCTGCTCAGCCAATCAAATCTGTGTAAACAACAGTGAGACTCTTATGGTGCTATCCACTTGTCTCGTAAATCCCCCGCCCGAGTTGCTCTGACGCGAGAACGTGACGTAATTGCCTGGCTTGTACCACTTATAGCGTTCCATTTGTCTTTGGGCATTATGAGTCCGAAAGAACATGGACGCCACCAGTGCAGCAGCTGTCTTGTTATTGCTTGTGGCTCATCTAAACAAGCTCAATGTGAAATACTAATGTGTTTTTCTACAGAAACACTAACATTTCAAGTAATTCCGTTATTGCTCGTTGTTATTATAAGTCTTACATTTCAATAATATTTTGCCATTTTCGCCTATTTCAGTTTCAACAAGTGCTGTGGCGTTTGTCTCGAGCCACCAGTGTATTGTTAGCTACATTAGCCTGTTTAGCAAACCAGCTCGAAAACAAAACTTTACATTGTATTGCACGCACAGCAAAACCGTGCAATGCATAAACTGGTGACCGGACTAAAGCAGCAATGTAAACAAGTGTGTAAGAGCATTTAAAATCGACATTAAAACGACCAACGTAGTACAAATACAAAGAAAATACATCTCAAAATGGCCGCAGCCATCTTTGTTTTGCGAGTCGTACGTTCACCCTCGTTCAGCTCGGTGTACTCTGAGGAACCCCGAGTGGGACGGCTGAATATTACGACCAAAGGGGGGTGTGTCTCGGTGAAATGTCGCGAGATAGCTGTGAGATTTACACTTTCCAACTCGGCCGGGGGATTTATGAGACAAATGGATCGCACCATGAATACAGAGATGAGAGACGGAAAGAGAAGTTAGCGATACATGGAGACGAAACGGAGAGATGAGTGAGCACGAGACAACAGAAGATTTATGGCGCTCTTTAAGGAGAGAATAGTGGATAGCGAAAATAGAGCTTTTAACCCGGAATGGACAGATTCATTCATATTCATCCTTCCCACTGGGAGCACATAACCAGTGTGTCTCATATGTTCAGAGACCGTGGTGCTGATTAAAAGTGCCAATGTGAAACGCCACTATGAGACAAAACAAAGTTTTCATCAAACATACCCACTCAGGTCTGTAACTAAGGTCACAGAAAATAAGCAGTCTCAGTTCCCAATATGATCAATCAGCCAGTATCCTGACCCATTCATTCACTGCCCAACAAGGGAGAGAGGTTAGAGCTCAAATCTCTCACTGAACAATAGAAAGTGGGGGCGTAAGATATAAGAGGGAAAGAAAGAGAAACTGTTCAATTGTAAAGATGTGTTGATATTCATTTATTATAACATTTGTTGAGACTGTTAATCAAGATATGAAACAGTTAACAAAGAAAAAGGGAAACTCAAACTGCTGCTACACTTTATTTTTCTGAAGTTAAACACTTTATTTTATTTTTTAGACTTAGACATTTTAGACTTAGCAAAGGATGTGGAAGCAGGAGCTGCTGACCCAGAGCATGTAGCGAGTAAAGCAGAGGAACTTATTGAAGTTCTTGGAGTTATTTCCGCACTTTCTGACCAAGATATTGACCACAGAGTGACTGCAGATTTAGAAGAAGTAGTCCAATAGCGCCACCCAGTGTATTGGAATGTGTTCACTAGCTCTGCATCGATCCATTATCTGGAATTGATTTGCCTTGGATTGATGCGCAGGGTAACCAATCCGGCGTTAGGATCCGCCTACCAACTGTGATGGGTCAATTTGACAGATTAAAGTAATTCATGAAGCACTGCAACACAGGTAAATAGTGTTGAAATAAATAAATAAATAGTGAAATAATTATAGCCTATATGTATTTTACATTAAATGAATCGGTATTTGAATGAATTAATGACACATTTAATAACACATTTATGTATTTAATTCCAATTTTAATTAATTAATGACACATTTAAGTAATTATTTAATGGTGTATTTATTTATTTAATTGTGGCACTTTTAGTCCTCCATAGGCAACAACTTCAGATTATTACAGGATTGTGTGTGTGTGTGTGTGTGTGTGTGTGTGTGTGTGTGTGTGTGTGTGTGTGTGTGTCTGTCTGTCTGTTAATGTGAATGAAATAGAGAGGTGGGTTGCTTATGATGCCGTATTGAATGTTGCGCTCCTCTGTTATTGGATTAGGGCTTGCCAAAGTTGTGATTGGATAGTTCTTCCGCCCCCCTAACTTGTGACTGGATGAGGTCTAGCTGGATGCTTCAGGTGAGGCTGAAAATGCACATGTAAACAAATAAACCAACATGGTTTACAAGCTTACAGACCCAAATGTGTACAATGTCAGTATGAAGGTCCCAAACCAATCAATACAGGTCCTGTCGCTTTTGCATGGATCAATATCTGCCCTTTAAAGGCCAACCCATTTCCAATGGTTTTACATTTGAACTCATTCAGGGTATGCCAGCTGTCATATACACCCCATTGCACACCATTAAAACACTGCAATCATCTCCTAAGGTGTTGTGAGAAAGTGAACTGTGGAACAGACAAATTAACCATAGCCAGCAGTCGCAGTTAATGATATAACAATATGTGTCAGGGAGCAGTTTTGGTTTTAAGCAAAGGTCCTAAACATTGAGAACATTATGGACCAGAAAACAAACAAACCAATGAGCAGGAAATGACTTTAAGATGCACAGGTGGTATAATAATCTCAGTGGGGTTAGTAGCAGTACAAGCAAACCTTGTTGTTTATGTGAAAATACAGACTGCTTAATTTAGAAAGCCTCCATCTATACATTTTTCTCTTTGGTTATTCTTGTCAACATCTGAGAAAAAAATCGGCCTTTGTATGCTCTTAGAAGCTGTGTGTGTATGTGTGTGGAATACCAACATTAGACACTGCTGAGTGGTTTTTGATGTGTGCAGGGAACATAACTTGAGATATAGACATCCTGTCAAGACAGACAAAGATGGATAGACAGCAAGAGAAAGAGACAAAGCCAGAGGAGAAACCTACGGATAAGAGCAAAGACAACTGTTGAACAATAAATGGCACCAAGACTAAAGGTTGAGTGAAATTAGATGTTGTATATTTGCCCGTTAGTTAGGCCTGCATCCCACTTACTTGCTGTTGTTACAAGCTCAAGCTTTCCATTCTTGCACAGCATGTGCACTTCACAATAACTGTGGAAGGTTTACCATTCAGGATTTTTTTTTAAAACAATAGGTCCTTGATTGAAGAGAGAGGTAGTGAATAGTGGGCTTCTCATTTCCCTTGACTATCGCCCTTATTTCTACAGAGCAGCTGAAGAGTAACAAGAAAGTGGGCATGACATGTAGCAAAGGGCTGCAGGTTGGAATCAAACCTGGGCTGCTGCAGTAAGGAAGTAAGGACTCAGCCTTAGCAGATGGGGCACATACCGAACCAGATGAGCTACCAGGGCACCGCTGTAGCAAGGTAATAAAGCAGACATTGGTTGAAAACATGGTGCAACTGACTCGTTTTAAAACGACAATCCTCTGAAATGAGTCTTGCACGTGATGGCTACATGCTGGCTCAGCTTAAGACTATGTCCCAGGCCAAAATGTAGAAAACATGGAAATAAAGAAAGAGTGCTGTTCTTATATTGTAAAGTGAGTCTAGAGCCATAGTCCTGGTATTATCAGCATGACAAGAAAAAACTTAAGATCAGACTGTTATTTCATTCTAACACAAGACTGTATGGCAATCAGCTTACTTGAGCAAGCAAGTCAAAGTTATGCTTTACTGTTAAAATGTTCAAACAGTTTGTTTCACTTTAAACTGTATAAGAGAAAACCCATTGAGGATGAGGACTAACCCATGTGTTTGGCATCATGAGCTGTTTATGGGAGACATAAGTCAATGAGGTTGCCGTACTAGTACAGTGAAGCCATACCTCCAAGGGTTGCTATTCAATTTTATACAATGTTAGTTATATAGTGTCAAATCATAACATTCGTTATCTCAGAGCAGGTCTAGATGGTAGATGGTATAATGTACAGAGCTCCATGCTAAGCTATGATTGGACAATGGCTGTTCAGGGGGTGGTTTTTTTGTGTGTGTCTCTAGCAATTAGAAAATGTACAAACAAAATGAGAGCTCCATTCGCCAACAAAGTGCAAACATAACATTTAATTGCTACCAACTGCACAGCTGCAACTGTACACCTGCAGCTCGCTCAGACACTCATATCACTCATAACTCACATCAGCTACACGGCTTAGAAATGGAAATGGAGTGGTTTTAAATTTGACTGGAGAGGTACTTTAACCGCACTTTTATTAAACATAGCTTTAATTAGGCCTCCCTTGCAGTGTGGTAACATGGGTAACATGGTTCTTTGTACAAGATGCTCGATCCCTCCTAAGTTTGCGTTTGTGAAGGTGACCTCTGACCGACGCATCCCTTTGGAAATCAATAATGTATCACACTGTGCGATTAAGACATTGTGTTCTGCACATGAATCAGGCAGAGACGGGCCAGCTGCTGACCTAAGTTCAGTTCAAATGGACCAGTACAGTGCATGCTGCTGACTGCCTTTGCACATTAAACAGGTGGTCTGATGTAAATCTTGACAGTGGAAGCTCTGATACAAGCTATCCATCACTAGCAAAAGGCAGCTTCATCCTTCTTTTCATCTTTTCTTCTCTTCATTTTCTTTTACTTTGATACTTTCAATCCCTCTTCTGCTCTTGTCATTCATTTCTAGTTAAACTCCCTTTTCTGCTAAAATGGTAAATGGACTGTACTTGTAAAGCACCTTTCTAGTCTTCCAACCACTTAGAGCGCCTTTACACTACATGCCACATTCACCAATTCACACACAGTCATACAGTGACTGCATGCAGAAACACATTTACATCCAGACTTGGTTAGAAACACATTTTTGATTTCATATGAGTCTATGCTGAGGTTTCTTAGACGTGTGTGCTGGGAGGACTGTAGCTGGATGCTAGTTATAGGCTGTCTGGTAATCAGGGTCCCTTCAAAGGCACTTTGAGTACCCCGGGCAGCAGCTTTGAAAGGTGGAAATGGTGGGGGTTGTTTGTGTGTACTTTTGTGTCCTCTGATGCCCTTTAGGGAGCGCAGCATTGTGTAACTCCTGGGCATCTTCATTTGCGGTCGCAGATTAAGAAGACATAATGATGAGCATCTTCCCTGTAAATAGTCTGTAGTATTCATGGATTAAACAGAGGGGGATTGTTGTCTGGGTGCTGGCACTTTAGGTAGCGAATATCCAGCTGCGTCTCGAGATGGCACCTGAATCAACAGACTCGAGGAGCAGCAGAGATATATCAGCCCTCATCTGAGATCAGTACAACATTAAAAACACATTGGTCCTAATTTTGGGACGAGAGATTGTGAGAGTGCATGCTGGGACAAAGATGAGACAGGAAAAAAGATGGCAGTGGAGGCAAGAAAAAAAGACAAGGAAGATGCAGTGTGGAAAAACAATTGAAAAACAAAGAGAGGCTACTCTCATATAGAGAAAGAAAATCACTTCACTGGACCTCACTGATTTGGTTTTGTTCAAAGTCTTTTTTGTTTCACCAACTCTTCTCCGCAGTGCCACAGCAAACCTTCATCCCCTCTATCAAGTTTTCAGATAAAAGGGAACAGAAGTTTGAGATGGAACAACCTGGCTGTGGCATTGAGAGTACTTGAGGTTTCTGTGGGAGACACTGTTTTGTTGTCTGCGTCATCTCTCCTCTGTAGTGTACGACTATTACAGTGTCAGACAAGTTCTAATCTGACTGTGAAAACACCAACAATGAAGAAGAATCAGGTTTATTTTGAAAGGAATTATTATTATTAAACAAACCAGTTTAAGAATTGATCTAGCAGTGAACTTCTGGAATATGCATCTGGCTTTCAGAGTAAAAGCAGGGAATTATTCTGTGAATAATAGATGTTATTAGCATTATTCTTTTTTTCTTCTTGTCAGCAAATCTCATTAAAAAACACAAACCAACTATTTGTTAATCGATCTCTCAATCCTGACAATTCTTCACTCAGCCCAAATCCCATTCGCTCCTACTGAAATTCCTCTTTTCCTGTATGCTATGTGCTAGGCTCGTCTATGTTGGAAAGACAACCACAATTGGAAAATGTTTAAAAAATAAATGATATATATTAAGTCACATAAACGCTAAAAACCTAAACTAGCTTAGCTAATTTTAATAAAATGTTAACTAAGTAGCTAGCTAATTTACATTAATTGTTGGCTAGCTAATTGGCTAGCGTTTTGCTAACATTTACAGTTAGACATAACTAGCTAGCAATTAACTAACTAATATATATATATATACATACATACATATATACATATATATATATATATATATATATATATATATATATATATATATGTACACACATATACACACACATATACAGTATATGGAGCACAGAGCAAAAAGGGGCGGGACTTAGGAAGGGTAAATTGTTGTACTAGAGAGTATTTAAGGCGCAGGGATGTATGTAAGCTTGACCAAAAACAGAATTCCGGTGCAAATGCTCATGGTAATCGCGTGGCTCATTAAATTTTTTCATGTTAGGTATGACACACAATAAGTTATATCATGCTTTTGCAACACAAGCAATACTTGTTAGTTGGAGAAATGAATTGCTGGTTTTGGTCTTTTCATGGGACTGCCTGGTGTCAGAAAAGGGAAAGTACTTCTGTGGTATCCTATCTGCTGCACATAGGTTGACAATAAGTGAGTCACAGCAGTCTATGCAAGCCATTGTGCAGTTCCCCTTTGATTGTTAAAGCACTTGTACAGTATGACATTGCTCCTGGTCTGCACTTTATCCTCTCATATAATTATGCATTTACAATCAAATGGGACTTCCACAGTGTCTAATTTATACACTGCACTGGTTGACTGTCTATTACGAGCAGGATGTTACACAATTCTCAGCATACATCTATCTATGCTTTCTTTTAGACGGTGTAAAGACCAAAAACACAATAATGTTACTCAAATATAAATATTTAATACCTCTACCAATTTTATCTTGAAAGTCTGACTTTTTTCTTGTGTTGGATATGCCGTTAATTTTGCAAATTGAAACAATGAAAACAAAAATGTGACCTTCTAAATTAAAAAACCTACTCCAAGCTCCAATTATTTTCTTAAGTAAAAGAGTAAATGTTCACACGCACATGCACAAACCTTTTATTTCAGCATCATCAGACTTAGCTCCAAAGTGAATGGTGGAGCCTCTAGCTACAATTGTTCCAGTAGTATCCTTTCATCTGACTGATAGATGATCTAATTGGGAGAAATAAGGAGTTTTACACACGCAATCTCCTTTAATCTTTTTACTCTCAACTTTTCACTTAAATTGTATTACTTCACCAAAAGAGCCACTGACATTCTGGTATTAAGATCCTCTTTTTGCCTTTCAACAGTGACAAGTATTTGAAATATGATATATATTTAAGTGTTTGTGCACAGAGCTTCCCATTAAAAGTCTTTTAGCAGCTCTTACTCTATTCCTGGTATGTTTCTCATTTGA
>NW_026136706.1:29264311-29299311 GCF_905237075.1 Dicentrarchus labrax | reverse complement strand
AGGAAACTATGCAGCATGTAATCCAGTGTTATTGCTTGTAGGTTGATGCTATTGTTACCTCAGCTGTATCAGAGCTGTATTCAGTTACTGTTAATGGAAAGTGAACATTTCCTACTGCTGCTAGTTTACATTAGAACCATGCAACTGCCGTACAACAGGGTGGCTTTTACTGTGAAGCAGTCCCAGGAAACACAACACATTAGTCAAAACTGTGTATGAAAACATTTTGGTCATTTTGGTGCGTCAGTTTAGATATGCGTGGCACACGGCGTAGAAACTCAGGCACACCACTTCCAAACGAAAACCACATAGGGGGGCAATCGCCAATTCAGATCGATATCGGATCAAGGCATCTTTACGGCGAAGTCACAGGGTATTTCAAATAACAACTAAGCAACTCAGATTGGGGTCGGATTGAAATAAAAATCACATAGTTATTGGCCAGATCGCCAATCCCCACTGCAAAATGTAATATCAAATGACTTAAACGATGAACTTTCTGTCAATCAACTAATTGATTAATTGATTCAGCCTTGGTTTGTTTGGTTGCACTGTAAAAAGGTGCACCAGGTGCTCTACTGAAGGACTAAAACCTTAAGGATTATTACTTAAAGGAGGTTAAAATTTATTTTCACTCATTTATTCACTTCACTTAATTTTGGTTCTAAACACTAATAAACATAATACACTAATGATGTACACCTTTAGTTTGATATATGACGCTCTGTTTATTGTTTGGACATGGCGGTGCTAATTGCCACACACTCATTAGAAGCAGAGGAGGAGTCTAATGTGGAAGATTTAATTGAGCTTAAATTGTCATTTTGTGACTTTCTCCTAGAGTTCATTACAGCAGGCAGTTGTCTTGGCCATTTAAATGATAAGGAAGTAATCATGGTAATATTAATTATTTTTTTATATTATAGAACATGCAGACCTCACAAGGCTGTAAAAAAAACTCCAGCTAGTCAAGCTTAGAGGAAACAGTGCAAGGATTATTGGACCAGATTTGTGTGTGGTTTGTGGACTACCAAATAACAGCTATGGTTGGAGGAACACCTTTATAATTACATACTGAAACACACTGTCCATCTGCTTTCTGTTCAGCTCCCTTCTTCCTTTCCAGAGCTGATGTTCCAGCACAATGTCACAAAGCTGCCTGCATTCAGCCCCTCTGTCTTTTCTTTTATTCTTCTCTCATATACAACCATATCTAATGGAGCGAGGCTGCTGATACAGATGTGACCCTCACTATGATGTTGTTTAGTTGAGTCTCATTGGGAATACTGGCTTGATGTGTAAATCTATGTGTGGACTTATATAACAGGTGCGCCAATTCAGTGAGATCTTCTACATGTTGGGTGTTTTATCCCTTTAAGAGGCAAATTCATTACTGTGATACCATGATATTAAGGGGGAATCAGCTACTGATACTTCAGAGCCATGGCAGATTCTAACTTGCCCAAACCTCAATCAGATACAGGATCAATGAGTCAGTCCCGAATCTGCCCCTGGACTCTCTTTGCTACTAGGGGAGGGGATGAGAGGGGGGGGGGCAGATTAACAAGGATTGCATGCATTTTGGTAATATTGTTACAAGAGAGGTGGCATCCCCTTCATCCACCCTTAAATCGCCTATTGATAATACAGTAAAAACAACTAAAAATCCAAATTTAATCTCACTCTCTTGATTTAACTTTCTGCCAATAAACGTGTCTATTATGTATCTACAGATACTAAATCGTCAGATTAACTATCCCTGCAGTTAGATAATCCCTGCACATGTGATTTTTAACAAATGAGAACTAACACAAAATTCAATTCAACACAACCCACATGGACATTGTAGAATGGATGTGCTTCCATTCATCCGTGGCACCTCGGTTGCCTGGTTTGAGTGACAAGCAAACAGGTGGCAGTTTTGCCACATACGAAACATCGGAGAAGTTCAGTACCATGCCAGCGAGCCTCGCCAGTTTCCTGCAATTTGCGTAAACAAAACAACCATAATCTGATTTAGAAAGGGAAACCGGCCGTGCAATAGATCAAAGTGACACAGCCGCCCCCTGCTGGAGTACAAGGCATTGCCACAGTGTGCTTATATTTATACATTGTGTGCAATTTTGAATTTAGAGAGATCATTACAGAATGAATATAAATTACTAAATATTTTTCCTATATTTGTAAGCAACGTTGAATAGACAGTGACAGTTGGTAGTGACCTTTTATCTTTGCTCAAAGTTGGTAGGCCCCTACAGTATCCATATGACTCCTTTGGAGAACTACACCTGTAGCACTGATGAATCGGTCGGCATCAGTTCTCGCACCCCAGTCAGCCCCTCTTTCCATGTGTCTGTAGGTCTCATAGGGCTGAGAAACAATTAGTAGAGAGAGACCTGGAGTGAAGTTGGAATATCATAGTGTCAGTTCTGTGTCAGTGAATATATTACCAAAATAC
The DNA here is from genome assembly GCF_905237075.1 of Dicentrarchus labrax. Lineage (NCBI taxonomy): Eukaryota > Metazoa > Chordata > Actinopteri > Moronidae > Dicentrarchus > Dicentrarchus labrax. Next base: position 29,296,853 of record NW_026136706.1, on the reverse strand, counting down.
TGTTAATGACTGCAGTCTGCCACTGAAATCTCACAGTTATTAGAGATTCCACTTCGAGAAATTCACCTCAAAAGACCCACGACAGCATGGAGAGATGCACTAAACGTTAAGAAAGATGGTAGAGAACACACACTGTCATCCTAACACACACACACACACACACACACACACACACACACACACACTAATCAGCAAGTCTTGCCAAACTTCTTTAATCATGAATCTTGGAATAGAACTAACAATCAAGCTCTCTTTCCTTAGAGTTCTGAGACACTGGCTATTAGTGACTGTGTGTTTATTGTGTGTATATGTGTGTATCTGGGAGTGCATGGGTCAGTGTATGTGTGAGCGCATGCAAGCGAATAAGAACAAATCAGTGGCACAGAAAACGCTTCACTTTCCACATCCAGTATCGTCTTTGCATACCTTGGCCCTGACCCAATCACACGGCTAATGGCTCATTAGGAAGTAGTCAAGCTGTAAAAGGAAGTCGATCATTAACCCCCTCGCCCCCCGCCCCGAATGCTGCATTCTGCCGTCGCCATAGTAACCTGACCACAGTGGCTGAGTGGTGGCAAAGGTCAAGCTCCCGTCTGGCCAAAGCCTAGGAAAAAGTATCAGAACTGTCCCGTGTATCTAACCGCCTTAAATGAAATGTGTTTAGAGATGCATTTTCTATGAGAGGCTGTTCAGGCCATAAATCTACTTTCCCTCACACACTGTAATCTCACACCACTATACTCTACTACACACGCTATTATCACCCTTTTATATGCACAATCATACTTACACACACATTATCATATGGGCCATAAATCATAATTGCTTAACACACACCAGATTTACTCTCAGCAGTGTGAACAAAAATGTATGCTTATCCCAAGGCTTTATGGCTCTAAATTGTCAATGTACAGAAAAGAACAAGAGAGAGAGGAAAATAGGCACAACTGAAGTTACTGGTGAGTTCTGTTAGTCAAAATTCGAGCTACCACATAAACACATACACACACAAAAAGCTGGTGAATATGTAGCTATGCAAGCAACAACTGACATTTGTACATGGACTTTTTGGGGCCAATGAAACAGACTACAAAAATCAATTCAAAAGTAAAAATTAAAACACTAAAAAAACTAAAAAATGTACACCTTCAAGGTTAAATATATATATTTAAAATTCAATTGCCACTATCGCAACAGAGCACTAGCATCTCAGACCAAAACAATGGGTACTACGATCTTCCAGACTACACTGACAAAACCAGTGATTTTACCTAGAAGATACCCGTTAAACACACTTCAAACTGGTCTTTCTGACAATCACCAATACTGGTTTGTTTGAAATGAATCCGTAACTCACAGAGTTAGATATGAAAATAGCTGCGTATTGTGCTCCTATGTCTGCAACATAGCTAACATTAGCTTTGCCACTGACGGGCTCAGATTGTTGACGACAGAGAATATGTTTATATATATATGGGCTGTATATATAAAAGTTGATTTGACACCATAACACTAACACTAGTAGTATAAAGAACATTACCCCATCCAATAGGCTCAGTGAGCAGAGAAATTTCAGTGTTTGTTTGTATATTGCATGCGTATGCTGTATAATTCTACTAATGAGAAAAACTATGACTCTATAAACTATTTTTTTACTCAAACCGCCTCTCGTATATAGTCCTGAATATAAAATAGATAAAAAAGTGTTTTTATTTTCTTGTTGTTTGTTCCTCATTGGACTGATTGAAACAATGTGTGGTGTGATAGCCTGCAGTGACAATTTATAGTCCCAGTAAGACTGTCCATCCTTTACCCACTGAGAGAAGCCTGGAAGCAAAGAAGCAAAATCACAGCAGAGTTCGTCCAAGATCTACAGGGTGCAAAATGGAAAGTACCATGTAGTGTAAGGGGAGTCAAAGACAGAGACAGACAGAGACATCGTTGGTATTTACCTTAAAAAGCAGGAGAAGCACATCAGAATAAAACAGACAAGACATCAAAGTTATTGTGCCAATTCCCTATGGATTCATCTCTACTAAAATATTGATGGTGGTCAGTGCTTCTGAATCGAGCAATGCTTACTGATAGGCTTATCAAAGGCATCATATAATGCAGCATGCCTAACCTTATCAGCCAGTTCCCTCAAGCAAGATACAGTAGCCGAAGCAATAAGCAGCGTAGCACTGTGGGCTAGTTTGGGGACCCTCAGCTGTGACAGATTCATTGAGCATGGCATGGTGTACTCCTGCTGCAATTCTCTGATGAAAAACACAATTAGGGAAATTGCTTGTGGGGCACCAAAGACAGGAAGTCAGAGGAGGCAATAAAACTGAGAGAAGGAATAAAAAAGACAGAAAAGAGAGTTTCTGTGTGTCAGGGTGTGTTTGTAAGCACCTGGAAGAGAAATTTAAATGAAACGTGATCAGTGCCTAAAACAGTATCTGGAAGTGATTTCCAGGAATTCTGAGCACGAGGGTCAGTCTGGACTCATGGCGTGTGTGTGTGTGTGTGTGTGTGTGTGTGTGTGTGTGTGTTCATGGAAGGGAGGCCCACATATAGGATGGCAGCAATCAAGCCCGGTCTCCAGCAAAGTCAAAGCTCGTCAGACCTAATCAGCAACAAAAATTATAAAAACTGAAGTAGTTCGCATCAACTGTATCTCCTGACTATCAAATTAAATTTGACATTTCTATGGATCATCAGAATGCAGAATTACAACCATTTCCTATGACCAAAAACAGCAAACATTAAAGATGGCACTGATGACCATTCTTGGTTAAACCATAATCTCTATAAACACATATCTACATATGAATGCAGATTCTGTAGGTAAGGGACTAAGGCATCAAAAACATACAGATAGTCCTAAAGTATCATCTGACGATGATTTAGCTTTTTATCAGCGTTTTAAAAATGCATCTGCATTCATATGCAAATATGTGTTTATAGAGATTAGCCGCAATGTGTTTCGTGATTCTCGTGTATCATATTGCTAATCAGACTACAGAGGAAGTCTCGGCCTGGATATTCGTTATCCGTTACCCAGACAGCTGCATCCCCGAAAAACTGACCGCTGTCCCCAGAGGCTAAATTGTAGTCAGTGCCCGGTGGAATTTTGGGGTAAAACTCGGTCATCAACAAATAATGTTGAATTCCTTAGCTTTGTTTGACTATACTGTGGTTGTGCTTACATTCTGCAAACATATATATAGTATATATAGTAGCTATTTATTTATTGTAGCTTTTTATTTATTGATTGTCAGAAAATGAATCACAACTATTTTGTTAATCGCATAATTGATTTACTTTTCAAGAAGAAATATTAATGTAAAACCATAAATGTGAGGATTTTTTTATCATTGTAAATTTTATATCTTTGGGTTTTGGACTGTTGGTTAAACAAAACAAGACATTTTAAGGCGCCACCCAGAGCTCTGGGAAACTGTCTGTCAAGTGAAACACAGAAAGAGGGAAAGAGAGGATTCTGAATTTCTTATTGGCAACTGTGCAATGATCTGACTGAGAGAGAAGATATGAGGAATGTGTTAAATACACCCACTGTTACCTTTTTTGCTGGTTTTAGAAACAAACACAAACAGCTTAGCAATCAGACTGCCTGCCTTGAGCATGTCTTGTTCTGGCAGCAGAGAGAGGGCTTTTTATATATCATCAGGATCCTTTATGAACGCTAAAAGGACGTGTGCTCTCGGCTCTTCTGTGTAACTTATTAGGCCCAAACAGCTTGCTCAGAGCGGTTGCAGCACAGAAACTGGATGGCAATGTCACTGGGAAGAAATCAGCAGTGCCATAATTACTATTCCTGTAATACAGCCTGTGATATAGAAACTCTGGACAGTTAGATTTTAACACATTGTCAAATACCAATGTCCTAGTGAACCACTCTCTTGACTTTATATTGAAGGCATCAAGCCTTGTATGGTGAAATACTGATTGCGGATTCTCTTCCTTGACCATTTTCTTTCTCTGAAATCTTGAGCTGGACCTGTGCAGTATGTCACAGCAGTATGTTACTGCTCTGGCTTGTACCGACCTTGAACTGTTTTTGAGGTACACTGACTGAAGTGTGGTGCATTAAGATAAAGAACCTTAAAGCTTTTAGCTATGTTGGTGGATGTTCAAAGAAAGGTCACACTGTGGCAGATGGGAAAAAAACCTTTGAACTTTGCATCAATGTCTGTGGGTGATTGTAGTCCACTGAGGCAGAGATAAAATAGCAGCCTAGTCAAACAGACACTATTATAGAGTTGCAGCCTGTACTGTATGTACAGTAAGAATTAAACCCAGGAGCTTTGTTCTACAAGCTTATACTTTACTTCCACATTTTGTCTTGATCACTGCATATCTGTCAGCAAATAAGAGCGCAAATAATAATAGACAAACATGAGATTAAAGGTAAGTAGTGAATTGGAATTAGAAACAGCGGACTGACTTTGACTGACTTCTATGATAAAGGTGTTTTTTAAAGACTGGTGGGAGGAAAGATCTCCTGTGCTACTTATTCTAAGTAGTCCACTGATTTAGTATTGCACTCTAATGACATTGTCAGACTCACAATGGACTCAAGGATCACTATCGATGCAGCAAAAACAAAGACTTTGTCTTTTTTATTCCACTCTTTCTTCCCTGCCAAAACCTGCTGCCTACGTTCCACACAATTCCACAATGCAACTTGACCGCTGACAGTTTGGTCAGAAATTCTGTGTGTGTTATGCCGATAGTGGCCAATGTAGCCCCGAGCCAAGCCTCAAGCAGAGGTGAGGAGTGGGCTACAGAGGTCTGGTAAGCTCACTTTCTCTCAACTCCACAAACGTTTTTCATTTTCAAAGTTTGGCACAACTAGGTCTAGACCTACCTTTTGCCTGTTTTTACGATCTGAAGTCTGCACAGGGCGTTTTATTTTGAAAACTGACCGGATTCTCTATGCTGTTCCTGTGTCTGACTTTCAGCTCAATGTGCTCCTTGCTGCTTGGCGTGAGTCACATTAAAAATAGACTAGCCGTGTATTCGGCAGCTTTGGCTATGGAGGTGGAGCAGGTCGTCCACTAATCAAAAGGTTGGCGGTTTGATCCCCGGCTCCTCCCGCTTCACGTTGAGGTGTCCATGAGCAAGACACTGAACCCCAAATTGCTCCTGATGCTGTGCATCTGTGTATGAATGTGCAAATGTATTAGTTTCTGTTTCTGATGAACAGCTGGCCCCTTGCATGGCAGCCTCTGCCATCAGTGTGTGGATGTGCGTGAATGTGACATGTAGTGTAAAGCGCTTTGAGTGGTTGGCAGTGGGCCCCTTCTGAAACATGTTGCAGTACTTCTGGTTGAACAAATCTAGAACACAAAACAGCCATGCCGAGTGGAATCAAGCAGTCAGCCTGTTGCTACAGCAGTACGTTACAGCGTCCACCACTAACCTGCCAACAATAGCAGAGTCTTCCAAAAACTTCTGCAGGCGGCAGTGGACTCCACTCAGTGTTTTTCCTGCTTCCTTGACCTTCTCCTGTGTCATCAGTTAGGCCTTTCAGAGTTTACTTTCTTTCTGTTTTCTGTTCTCCCCGGTGCCTCTAAACTACCTTCACTGACCTCGCAGAATAATCTCTGCTTATTTCTTCCAGTCAAATGGATGAGAGGATAGGGAAGCTTCTGGTGGTGTCATTGATGGTTAAAGCCACAGGTAAAATGTTTCTGAGCATCTCATAGATATCAGTCAGTGTGACTTCCTGAGGACATCATTATCTCTGAGTTCCACTACAAGTAAACATCCATAAATCTGCTTAGAAATCATAGAAAAAAAGAATCATTGGGTATTTAAGTAATTCAAAGTAATCAATTGATAGCTGCATATGATTGTACAACTCTCATGCAATTCTGCATACTTTTAAAAGTGCTAATTTTCTACCTGTAGCAACCTATTATGAGCTTTTTCAAGGTCTTCTCTCTCTCCTGGTGGCTTTAAAATAAGTTCTCAAATAGGCCTATATGTTGGTGTTAGCAGAAACACTTTTGAATTCCTCCATTTTCACACTAAAGTCAAATTTCACTGACTGATCAGTATCTTCCTGTAGCAGTAACTCAGAGATCACTAAAATATAAGGATGTCTCTCCAGGTATGATTTAAAATACCAGGAGGAGCAGTGAGTTCACAGAAAAACAGATGGTAATTGTGGGTGTACTTATTACTGGGGAGGGGGTAAAACCTACCCACATACACATTCGAGATGAATGAGATGGGGCTTTAGATTACTACAGGTGTTGATTTTGTGTAAAATTTGAATTGAACCTTATAGTCCAACCACAGTTTCTTATCTCCCAAAAAGGATAACACACTTACAACAAAATTGGAAGCAGCACATCAGCCAATGTAAGTATCACTTTCTCTGGTCAACTTCTTAGTTTTGCTACACTTTTTAGACAATCAAATGAAAAATTTAGTTAGAAAGATTCATTTGAAAGAAAATCATAAAATTATATTAATCGATGTTCATGCTGTTTTATAAAAATGCTCTTTAAATATGTAGGATCCCAAATTATTAATTATTTTTCATAATGTGAGCACAGTGAGCAGAGTTAATTTCGATAACTTGCGATCTTAGCACCATTTTGCATCTTAACAATACAATAAAATACAATACAATACAATATAATAGTTGTTGGCCCGTGAGCCACTACTAAGGCTACCTCTGTTTAAAACCAAAAATTAAAGTTTCCAGTCCAAGTACCCTGCTGCTCTCTAGTGAGTCAGCAGAGGACATATCAGGAGAGCCCTACTGATAGTAGCACCTTTTGTTACATGAAGCTGACATTCCTCACTATCCAACTATGTGTGTTTATGAGAAAAAGAACAGAGAAACACACAGTAAATGGAATTATATATGGTCCATTTTCCTCTCATACACCCACGCAAACACTCTCAGAGCCATCATGCAAGGCATCAACCTGCTCATTCGGAACAATTTGAGGTTTCAGTCACAGCCATGAGTCAAGAGCAACTCTCTAATGCAACTGAATAGTTTTTAGTTTTTTATCTTGAATACAACAAACATACATCCTGTGCTGACTACAAACAGGTTGGAGAGTGGTATAAGATACAGCAGAGGAGAGGAGAATGAGAGATTAAATAGGAAGAAGTCAAAGGAGAGAGACATACTTCTCCACTAACTCCAGTGCTCCCACAGCAGTCACTAAATGAAGACCAGACTCTGTTTAAGGGTGAATTGAATTCTTGACCTGCCAGCTGATACCTTTCTCAGAATATGAGGTCAATATGACAAGTTGATCCCTGTTCATTCTCACCCCTCATAAAACATAGTCACATTATATTGATATCCTTAGCCATCTTTCATTCAGTAATTGCAGCAGTTAAACATTAACAGAGGAGCTTGTTGTGTCAGTGGAATAATGAGCTTGACTTCTTTCCTTCCCTGAGTCATTATTGTTCAGCTGTTTTACAAAAACTTGAGGAGATTGCCTTTTTGTAGCCAGGTGCTTAAGGTTCAGGAGGGCTGACAGCCAGCAGTTCTTTAGGAGGCTCATTCAATCCACTACCCAGCCACATAATCTCACATTGTGCAAATTCATACTGTAATATATGCAGAATGTTATATTTAGGTAATGTTATTGCTGACACACAAATCAAATCATTTAATATCTGTTTTTATGCTTTATATTTTTTCTGATGTACAGTTTAATTTATTATTCTTCAGTAGCCCATTAGTAAGCCAAATTGAGGAATTTTCCTTTGAGGTCTGTTTTCTCTCACATTTTCACTTAAACCTATTCTTTTGTCATTATTATTTCAGGACTGATGACTTCATAGCCAAAGTAGATAAAAAACACTCTGCTCTTTCAATCAGACAGCAGCAAGGACTCTGCTGGGAGAACTGATCCACCAGCATAGCAACTACATGAACTTTGGTACACAGATCTGCCTGTTAGATCTTAAGATCTTAGCAAAGTCAACAATAGCAGGTAAGGAGCAGGTTGGGGTGGTGGGGTGGCAGGAGGTGCTGGGGCAGCAAACAGCATTGGCATGAGTGTATGAGCACTAGAGTTGGGTACCGAACTTGATACTTTTAAGGGTACCGACCGAATAACGTCTGTACTGCCGAGTAAGGTAGAGTACAGAGAGAAAGAGAGGGAGGCAAACATAAGCATCTTCAATGGTCTGAAAGCAAAGTCCGCCAGAGCAGTCGCAGCTAACGCCCAAGTTGAATGCACCAGGTGCCATGGTCAGGTAATTAATAAGCTAGTTGGATAAGTTGTTGCTGGAAATAATAAGGGTGTTCTCACTGTCTAGGTTGATGGACAGACCAGAGTCAGTGTCTCTCCCTGTCCTCTCACAACGTGTGCAGGCAGGAATGAGTGAGTTACCATAGTAACGGGGACGCTCTGTCTTTGTCGCTCTAAAACTTTCTCATGATCATTAGGTTAGACAGTATGCAAGCCGTGCTGTAGTCACAGAGTTTGGATTTGGGTTATTACAGAAAGAGTATAAATTAGTGAAAGAGGTGTAATTGGGTTGTCCTGCTGATTTGTACATAGTGCTGCACCATTACAAATCGCAGCAATTTTAAAAAGGTAAAATGTGTGACAAACAGCATTATAATGAAGTACTGTAGATTTGCAGAGATGCCCTGGTTTACAAATATTGTTCTCCAGATGTAAGAGAACATGTTTGTTTGGTACAGAGCACAAAAAATGATCATTCCCACTAATCATGGATCATATCTCAATCATAATATCTGTCAAAATAATCACAGTATGATGTTTTTATTTTTTTTTACCATATAGTGGCATGTGTTTGTACAGTAAGATCAAATTATTAAAATGTCTCCAAAATGACATGCCACTGAAATATACAACACACACTGTGGGCACAAGGGCATTTATGAATAAGCATGTTCTTTGTCTCTGTCCCTCACTCACACTACATCCACACTACAGATCATTTTGACAATGCTGTAATGTGTGATGTGTGAAAATGACGTGCGGCCACATTTGTGTTTACAGGTTGTTTTTGTAAAGTTCTTCATCCACAGTAAAATGCCAGACAACAGGACAACGGCTAAATCACTCATTCTTTGTCTTCTTTTGGTTGTTAATAAAAAAACATCAATGCCAACATCTAGCCAGGGGCAGACCATGTTTTTATTGAAGCCTAAATAACAATCGGTCTCATCTACATTCTTTTCAGTATTTGTTTGGAGATAACCATGTTTTAAGATTCATCCTCTACAGAGACCATTTTTAAATGTATCTGGTATGAAACATGTTAATTTAGTGTGGACGTAAAGCCAAAACTGTTTTAAAATTTGCTGGTGAAGTGGGGACACTCTCACTCACATATACACTCACACTTACAATGCAGCAGCAAGAAGGAAGAAGAGAGGAACGATATGTGAGTGAGAAACTAAGACTACTACACTGAGCTCCAAAAGGCAGATGGGGAGAGAGGGAGAGAGAAAGTGAAGGGTTTAGGGTTTCATGCACGGATCAGCATGATCCATGCACGCTGGATAATTCAATTAGAAAAGGAGGAGGGAGAACTGGAAGAGGGAGAGTTCCAAGAAGAAAGAAGTAATACTGAAGAAGGACATAAAAGATGGAGAAGGGGGCGACAAAGGGAAGCAAGTCAAAAGAGATGGTGAAACAATCACTTATGATAAATCTATGAGTGAAACAGAGAGGGGAATGTTGGGTTTTGAGTGAAGGAACTAGCCAGCTCCAGAAAATAGACACTTTTAGAACATTGTCTCGCACAATCACACGCATCATGCCTCATGCAAGCTGAACGCAACTGGGCACCTGTCATGCCAGAAAACTGCCCTTTTCCTCTGTTATTGTTCTCTCTCTCCTTTCCTCTTTCGCTCCTGTTTTCATTCTCTTTCTGTCCGTTTCTCTTCCTCTCCGTTTCAGTTCTTTGCCTGTGCCAGTGTTAATTTGCCCTGGCATTGTGTGGCTCAGCATCTACCTCTGGGGAAAAGCTTGCGCTGAACAGGTGGCAGGGTTTCTAATATCACACACACACACACACACACACACACACACACACACACACACACACAGCACATCTTGTCAGTGTCAATGTACAAACATGCACACGAGGCACACAGACATATGGTACACAATGCACTCAATTGTGGTAAGAGGGACAAGCTGTGTGTGTTCATGGTTATTAGATTTGGACAACCTGGTCTTTAAATTAAATTATTCCTAGGGTTGTGCCTGAAGCAATGAGGAGAAATATCCTAAAATGTGCTCTATTTCTAACTGGTGCGACCTGTATCTGGACAGGTGCACTATGAGCAACTCTCTATATGTAGGCTATTTTAAATCTACAAGCAAATAGAAACCAATGAACCATGAAGGATCATGTGGTAATGGAACGCCTCCCGTCCAGCCTGTCATCCTATGTGTGTCCAGGTGATAAAGCACCCTGCAGGACATTATGGAAATCAGCCTACTCATCATTCATAGAGGATCCATCATGGCGTTGTCTCGTGGAGGCCACGCAAGGCTGAAATACGACTATTATTCCACAGTCTGCCCAGGAATGGTGCTTTATGCTCATTGCTTTGACTGCATAAGTCCCGTGGACTGGCTCCAGTGCAGCTTATTTATTCATCTATTTCCTCGTGCAGTTATTTACAAACTCTGCCAGTAATTGTTGGAATGAAATGGTTCAATAACAGCCTGCTGTGCCATCAACAAAGCTCTCAATGCCCATGTGGGATAGAGCCAATGAGCATTTTGTCTTTATCTCTGATCCTTATTTAGCTTCTTTTTCTCCCATAGAAGATTTCATTGAAGTTGGGACCACTATAATTCCACTGTTAGCTAATTCAACCCAAGAGCTAACAGTCAAGTGCACTTTTATATGATGGGTGGTTAGATGGTCGGCCCAGATCACATTTGATTGGACGAGTTTATGTACATATAAGAATACGTCTATGTTCAAGATGAGTCATCAAACATGTATGAACATTTTAGAAGAAGAAAAATCTCAGGACTTTATATAAAACACTTATACAGGGACACAGGACTGGAAATTAGAAAATGTATTTTTTTATTTCACTGTCTCTGAAGACACAACTTGATACATGTCCAAACATCCCTCTCTCACACACTGGCTCCCGACTAAAATGATTTTACTTCTCTTACTCTTAAGTCCTCACTAATGCGTCTTTACAACTTTTATTTCCTATTTCCTATGGGCAATAATAGCAATGGCCTTGTTTTTTTATTTGAGACCCCACTGTTTTTTTTATATAGGCCTCTACCAAATGGTTGACATGTCACTTCATGGTAGAAGTAAATAAGTATGAAAAATCCTGCTGATATAATGTTTTTATCAGATATGTATTGCAATAACATCAAATCTATATGATATTGACATCAGTGTACATTCATTAGTTTTTTTATTTCATATAAATTGTACATTTGTATATATAAGCATCACTGCCTTTAACACTACAAGACTATTCAACCGTTTGGTCGAGAAGAATCATATTAATTCATCTCTACGGAGCCCCTAAAGGGACATGGACATTTTTTTTAAAAAAATGAAACGTTTCTAGTACGCACTACATACTATCTTGTGAGCACTCGTGATATCTTGTGAGCACTAGATCCCTATCTAGTGCGCACTAGATACTGTCTTGTGAGCACTAGATAGGATCCCCTGTTGTGGCGAATCAACACATGGCTAATTTTAATATTCAAATGAGTATTAAACTCAAATTTGTCTGTAACTAAAAAATAAATGTAAATGAATCTGTAACCTTTTTTGTTACAGTCCGCATTTAAATGCCCTGTCCTGCAGCCAGACACTCATTTGTCCTCCTTTTGAAAAAATAACAAAAAAGGTCCGCCTTTAGACACAGCAACATCTAATGGATTTTTTTAAGCATAAAACCCTAATGGAGTGGTAGACTCATCAGGTTGAATTAACTATATATTATGGAAACACATATAAGATATATTGACTGAAAATGTGCTCCACCAAAAAGGTGAGCCGAACTTTCTAAAGTGGAGTCGAGGTTGTAGTAGTAGTCTTTGTTGGTCCATGTTGGTGGTGTCCCTTTGAGCTTCCTGTACTCAAACACAACAAACAAATTAACAAGGACTAGGCAACATTGACTTTTAACATGCGGACCACAGTTGACTCGGCCCATCAGTCTACTTAAGTGACTGAATATCATCACTGTATGAGCTCTCAAGCTCTGGGACCTAAATGCAGGAGATGACAACTAAAAACTATGGAATCACATGCCACTGAAAAAGAAATTGGCTGCTGAAAGTGTTTTTAATTCCAAAACCAGAAACTAAATTGCTGGTGGTATGTAACTGATTTGATGTGCTCTTCAGAATTGTAATACTAATTTGCATATGAATAGTACCATGTGTGTCAGGCTAGCTAAAGGTACACTGTTAAGCTGTCTTGTATCTCCTCTTGTTCTGCCTTATTTGAGGGAAGTAGGGGGGTAGAAATTGAAGATTGCACTTGAATAGACCCCTGCAGTGGTCAGAGTCAATAGATAAAAAGCGTATTATGTTAGATGTAAGCTGCCTTACACCATATCTGTGTGGGTGAATTCCACCTCTTCTATAAAAGGTCCACTCTCTCCCACAGGGAGTCAGAATGATCAATGTATCCATATCAAGTGGCGGTGTCGAGGTTCAATAAGCAGGAGTGCAAGCTGAGAAGGCAACTGAAACGATCACTCCTCTCTCTTCATGGTCAGCAAGAGCCTAGAAAAAAATACACTTTTCCCCACTCCAATCTTGTTGCTAATAAATGTGATTCATAATGCAATTTCACCACATAAAAAAATCACGGTGTGACCAGACATTACAATTTAACATTGGCAGGAGACGTTGCAACTTTGCAGCCAGAAAACAAAATGCAACTGAGCCAATTAAGTCTACAAAACTGACAATGGAGTATGACCACAGGTCATCAGGCCAGCCTCTGCTGTAGACAGCAAGATTTTGATGAGCTGCCTGATAAACCGATACAGAATCTGTTGCTGTGGAAGGCATGGGATTATCCAGCGATGGTTTGCCTGATTCTGTCCATTTGCAGCAGCCTGAGTGGGAAGCGGGGCACAGCTCCTGGGCATGGGGGGGGCTGTTGAGGCTGAATGACGGTGTTTCTCTCCCATTCTGAAAATGACAGCTTCACATCAGAGAGGGGGAACTGAATTTTTTCTTAACAATGACACAGTCAGTCTGTCTGTCAAGTGAAGGAGACAGAGGTATGTCGTCTGGACAGATGCAATAAGATCTCCCAAGAGATCAGCAAACACAAAGCTAGTTAGCTAGAGTTAGTTATCAGATGTAACAATGATGACGATTAACTAGCCAGTTAGCTATCAATTATCTCTGTAACAAAATGCTTGCTAACTAGCTGTCTTATTATTGATTTAGATTAATTTGCTAGTTAGTTAGCATTAGGGATGGCTCAACGCTACTTTTTAATGATGCTGATTCAGTATCCTGAGTTTTACAGTATTTTTCCCTCTCAAAAACAACTAAGCTGTCGATGATACATTTGTATGGATGAACTCTGCTTAACCTAGCCACCTAAAAATCATGCTCGATCAAACTGTTGAACAAATATTCTATTATCATGAAGGAAGAAGTACAACGCCCACAACATAGTTCAGGTATTCAGGGCTGCTTCTTTTTATTTAAATTTTTACCAGTATTTTTACTATTCAAACATTCAAATCAACATTTTTAAATTAACACAGTGTTAGTTCAGGCAGGCCACAAAGTAAAGCTCAGCTCTCAATTCCAGCTATATCAGCTGATCACAGCTAATGTAAACACACATCAGCTGACGGCTCAGCTGATACCTCCTAAGCTTCCTATTGGAAACCATACACAGTCAGCGGACAGCTCAGCTGATTCCCTCAAGCATCCAATTGGTTTAAAAAAAAACCACCCTATTTCCTCAAGACAAATATCATTTATGGCGCCTTATTTAAGCTGCTTTAGCCTGCCTATCTCTGCTGCTCATTCCTCTGCAACCCGCCTCCACCCCAGCTCCTCCTTTTAAGTTCTATGTAATTAATCAATGTCATTTTTTGATTTCCATTGATGCTCGCTCTGTTCTGTACCCTGGGGGCAGTCTCTGCTGCCGCTCTCCTTGTCTTAAACTTTTCCATGTATGCACATGAAAGGGCAGGGAGGTGTGCTCTCCCTGCCTTAAGGTTTTAGCACGTAAGCACGTGGAAGGACAAGGAGGTCCCAGAACAGAGCCATACCGCCAAATGTAACATTCTGCTTTGAAAAATAAGTCATTTTGACAAAAGTGGTCCTGACTGAAATGCATAAATTGCACTTGGCTGTTACACTTTTTTCGATTATGTCAGATTATACTTTATTGTATCTAGTGATTTTGTAATATTGTATCGGCACATCTCTAGTTAGCATCTTGCTAACAGTAGCTGACTTGGTTGGGGGGGGTTGGCTTTTATTGCCTTTAATTGACAGTGACAGCTGAAGATAGACGGGAAAGGGGGGTAGAGAGAAAGGGGACACGCAGGTTGGATTCGAACCCTGGGCCGCTACGGCATGTGGTTGTCATTGCAACATAGCACATAGCATATCTAAGTACAGGAAAGGAGAAAGTTGACCAAGGCTGTCTCAACTGTTATGAGTGTCAGTACCCAATCCATACCTCCTGCTTGATCAGATATAACGAGTAAGCCATCTTGTTTCCTTCTCATCTCTGTTGACAGTTTTGCACAGTACCGATCAGGCAGAAGGTATGGAACTGGCACTGACAACTGCAGCACAGGGGAAAAGGGGAGGGACTTAAAAAGGGTAATTTCAGCAGTTCCTTATTATTGGAAAACAACTGTCAGTAGCCCCACAGCTGGCTTTGATGTTGCTCAATCAGTTTTTCAATGGACCTAGATCTTGAGATTGTCACCATTTTTGTTTTCGTTGCTTGTGATGCACAGTTTCTGAAGTAGGAATGCACACCCAGGAGATCTATGGAGCTTGTGTAGTTAGCAGACAGGAGCACAGCTGGTTCCTGGCTGATACAAATACAATCAGAGTAAGGTACAAATGTCCTAATGTCCAGGAAAAGCCACATTTCAACACCAAGTAAATACAGGTGCTGTATGTTCCCACAAGACCAAGTCTGCTCCCTCATCTGTATGCTTCCTTCTTTACTATTGTTTCATTAACAGCAAGTTCAGGCTGAAACACATGGCACAGGGTGAGCTGGAAGGCAAATTAACAGTTCCCCTAACCATGAAAATTTTACCATTTTGCCCAATCTGCAAATTACAACATCCTCAGTATAATTGGTGAAATAGGTGCATAGTCTGGATGGACAAAGGCGGTGGTCATGGTGATGAATATTGATGAGTGGCCCCTGAATGTACACGTGGAACAGCAGGCAGCGATTTCACAAAGAAGGTGGCACCAACTGCCAGCTTTCCAAGAAGCAAGACAGAGAGAGAGAGAGAGGCAAAGAAACAGAGCTGGTGAGAGAGGAGGACCGTGACAGAGAAAGCCAGTAAATTTCCTGAGGTGAATCACGGGATGAGTAAGAGGTGAGACTGATAAACAATGAATGGAGGATCTGACAAGCTAAGAGGCAGGAGAGAGGGTGAGAGAGGGCAACGACGAGGATGGGAAGGACAGAAGAAAGGTGGATAAGGGATGGATGGAGGGAGGGGAATTCTAATTAGACCAATTTTCTTTGGGGATTTATAGTAGATTACAGAGCTGTCAGCAGGACTGACGGAGAGCAGAGAGGAATCTGCATGATGGGAAAGATGGAGAGAACGGAAGGCTCATCAAAGCCCTGATACAAGCACAAGTGGAAGTTAAAGAGGCCACAATGCAAAACTCTGGTTTATTAGAAGTATGGATGGGATGAGTGACTGAGGAAGTGGGTGGTGAAGAGGGCAGTGTGAGTAGGAGAGGTGTAGAGGGTGAGGACCTGGTCACACCAGTTAATCATGGGAGTCAAATTCTGCAATTCAATTCAGCTGGAATGGAATAGTGTGTAAGGCTTTCATGTCAAGTTTGCACTAGCGAGCAAAGAGCTGATCGGATAATCACGACACCGAAACATCAGAGAAGCAATTCAATTCAATTCAATTTTATTTGTATAGTGCCAATTCATAACAGAAGTTATCTCAGGACACTTTATAAATAGAGCAGGCCTAGACCGAACTCCTTATAACATTATTTACAGAGACCCAACAGTACCACCATGAGTAAGCACTTGGCGTGTGTGGAAATATTTTTGGTTCTACAACGAAGATGGTAACCTGACTGTGCCAGATTGTTTGTTACAGAGAACCACCTGGGAAGCCGTCTTTGGAAACAGTTTGGAAAAGGACGGGCAATTTAAAAAAAAAAGTAAGCTAAGTGATTGGATGAACCATCTGTCGTCCATCAGAGGGAAACTTTCACCAATCAGCGAACCATATAACGTTGTGAAACTCTCACTGAAGCCAGTCGGGAGAAGAGCGAAAACATGAAGAAAAGCCTTGAGTGGCACTCTTTGCTTGGTTAGAAATTAGCATACAAATGATGCAGATATGAAACCAAATTGGCTTAGCTATAAGGCATCATTCAATAACAACAAATAAACACAAATAACATTCATACACCAACTGTCATCTTGGAACACACCAAATAAGCCAATGTGGGTCACTTTGAAAGCTCAGAGTAACATTTTTCCAGATCAGCTAATTATCAGGAGTGCTAATTAAACACATGTTGACAGAGTCCATTTAAACCCCAGAATCTGACAATCTAGCTGTTTTTGCTACTGAATCTTAGTGGCCACTCTTTGCTGCTCTGAAAGCTGAAAACAGACCCACCCACCACCCTAGCTTTTTGTACATTAAAAAGTGCATTCATGGATTATTATTGAACCTTTCATCGACATGCAGTATTTTGCAATCAAATTAAATTGCCCCACCACAAATCCTACCTTTTCTGAAGCCCATCATTTTCCATTTTACTGTGATTGCATCAGAGGGGTGTTAATTAAACTCTGGTCATTTTTGAGTCTTCAGTAAGGTACACTGTCTCTTAAAAGGCGTCTCCGACCTCAGCGTAGGTTAGACTCGCTCACATTATACTGGACTACAGTTGGAGACAGAGGGGCAAACTACAATAATGTCAAAATCTCAGTGTAGTCAAAAAATTATGAGCTTGTCGTGAGGTTTAGCAGAGCAGAGCAGAGCCCTTGGGAAGGTCTTGACCTCCATTGCCAAAATTCCTACCACAACCCTACTGTAAACAAGACTAGCACTCATGGTAGGGCTTTCTATTAAGATCTACAGATTTCTGTGCTTGTGTCAGTGATACTGGTGCCTGGAAAGCATTTTTACCATCTTACTTCTCACATTC
This sequence comes from Dicentrarchus labrax, assembly GCF_905237075.1. Classification (NCBI taxonomy): domain Eukaryota; kingdom Metazoa; phylum Chordata; class Actinopteri; family Moronidae; genus Dicentrarchus; species Dicentrarchus labrax. Next base: position 29,279,445 of record NW_026136706.1, on the reverse strand, counting down.
TTAAAAGTCTTTCCCTCTGTAGTTTTTGGCTCTAATAGCTGGTGTAGTTGCCTTATAAATAATTCTCTGTTAGTCTTCACTGGAGCCAGCCAGTTTACTCTGTGGCAAGGCTCACCACTATTTCTCCAGAGAGGCCTTGAGAAAGTTCCATGTTGCACTGGGGATATTGGCTTGATGAGAGGCTCAAATTGGTTTTGTAACTGGTGGAGTCGAGCTGTAGCAGACAATTTATACAGCCCATGGTCATCAGTGATTGGTTCACACAAGAGTAGCTCAGCCATGTTTGCATGGTCAATTCAACATGGCTTCCTCAATAAGCAAACATATGAAAGCTCCTCTAAAACTAGAGACCCTTTAAAGATGCCAAGTTAGACATATAGTTAGAATAATTTAACATGAAAATATGTATAAAAACAAGTTGAAATAATAACAATGAAAATAACCAATGTAAATATTACAACCATATCTAAATAAAACTAAACATGGGTTATATAGTTCACCTTAAATTGACACATATTCAGTCCAATATACATAGGATAACAAATAATATTATTTATTCAAATAAAATGTCCTCTTTATTTTGTCATACTGTAAAATAACTCATGGGATGGTGAGGTAGGCCTGCTTCATCGTACGAAGAAGCCCGCAATTTTTGGTTGCGTTTTTCTGTCCATTTGGCTGTGTACAATGCGAGAGAAAATCATGTGCATCATCAAACGTATAGCTATAAGACAACCACGTGTAAACGTGTAGCACCTTTAACCTCAATGTTAGAAAGAAACCACATTCTCTAGGTTCAGAAAGTTGGACTCGAGTGAAAGTTGAACAGTGATCATTTATTGCATCCAACAATATTATTTCGCAGCATATGAAATGGAAAACCCCAAAAACAAAATAGAGCTCTTTTATAAAAATAAATTAAAAAAATAAATAAAACAAAGTTTAAATAAAAGTGTCCTTTTCTTCTGTATCAGAAGAATAAAGTTCAGTTCTGTGTTTGGTGTGTGTGTATATCTGTCAGTTCCTCCTACTACCTGGGTAGATTTTGTGGTGAACGTTCTTATCTGTGTCAGAGTGCAATGAGCAGAAGTCTGTGGTCTTCGGAGTGGATCGCGTTCTCCGTTCCCTGTCGATCGCCTGGCTCGCCACTGAACCGAAAGGTTCAGAATTCGTGCTGATCAATCCCTGATCCGGCAGAAAATAAAACCAATCTACACACACGGTGCAGAAAGCACATTCCATTAATACCATATTCATATTGACTCTCTACTTCTTCTACTCTGATTCTCTGAATATTTATAATCAAATTCAGTACATACACAGTTTAAATCATTGTAAATGATAGTGTACACACTTATAGTAGAGTTATTTTAACACAACTATTCATTATGAACTCATATTTTTAACATAAATAGACTTAATTGTCTTTTTAAGCAATGTTTATATTTTTAAACAGCTTTTTAAATGAATATTTATCTTTTAACTTCAGTATATTTACCTTTATTACCCTTTTAAACCATAAATGAATTTTATTAATTCACCATTTTTAAATCATCATGAGTTATTAAATAACCACAATGAGATAAATCACATTATGTACACAAACAGTACAATAAAACAGCACTTTACAGTTTATCATCATATTCCATCTCTACTTCATTCAACACAGTGATGGCCCAGTAGCTTGGCCGGCTACACCATTAGCATCCATACTGCCCACGTGGCAGGCTACCTGAGCTAGCATAGCGGAGCTAACCGCGATTAGCAGTTAACAATCTCTTTAAGTTGTTTTTCTCACATAAAACAATGATACAACAGTACCACAGTGGGTAAAACATTGGATAATAACTCCGACTGGTTTTATTAAAGTGTTTCAGTAAGCAACATCTTCACATGGGCTAATATCAACAGGCTAATACCGAAGCCTAGCATCTTAGCATGTAGCCCTGTGCTTACCGGAGTCCAAACAAAGAGCTTACACGGTCGTAGCGGCTCCTCTCTTTCTCTCAACATTCACAGACTCTCTCCTAATAAACGAAAGGTTTATCAACACACTGTGCCAAGATTAATGGTGAATTTGTGAGTTTTCATCGCTTTTCATACCTAGGACCGGCAGCTCACTCAGCAGGTGTGCTGCTCTCGGATCAGTGTATCCGCAGTGAGCATGACTCGGTGTATCCGCAGTGAGCATGACTCGGTGTATCCGCAGTGAGCATGACGTGGCTCAACGACAGTAAAAATGAATGCGGGGCTGGTTCGCCACTAGTGGTGGGGCATGGGAACTACATTCAAACAACATATATGCGCTTAGTAACCATATGGGTTACACCCGCAGCTAGCCTTGATAAGAAAACATTACGCCTATCATAATCATTTCAGATACTTCGAGCGAACAGTTTACAGGTTATTCAAGAATTTATAGAATTTAGATAATTTAGAATAATTATCTTACCTCGATGCGACAGGCTATCCAAATGCCAGATGAACGTCTTCACCCAAAAATGTTTTCTTTTTACCCGGATAAAGAATGTTGTAGAGTGTTTGGCGAACGATGATAGATAGCGTGATGACAACCACCAGATGCCGCTGTTCGGACGCATCACACGATTCGGAGGCATATCACATACTTAAAGATTATAAAAACGGATTAATTTCCAATTCATGGCACGTTTTTCATTATTTTTTTTATGCGTTCTGCGGAGAAGGAGACTGGCAGTAACACGGCGGATATCGCTCATATTGCTCATGTCACTCGGCCTACTTTTTTCTCTTTTTTTGACGACGTAGTTAAGGCGGCTAAGGCTGTGTTGCTAAGGCAGCTGCCTTAGCTGCAAAGTGCTGCAGGAAACCCTGAATATAGCAGATGATGGAGATTTACTTATTTAGAGAACAGACTGGGAGATACTACACTAATGAATCATCAGGCAATGATTTCTTCATGACTATCTATGAATTTACAAACTGACCACTTTCTTCATGAGTCCTTCCTGACTAACCAGCTGCTGAGTGGCCCAAAACCATTAAGGACAAAATAACTTACTGATGTCAGCATTCCTCGCTGTGAGTTTTGGGAAGGTGGAGAAAAGTTGGTTTCTAGCCCTGTAACTCCCATACATCCTACTGAAAACATATGCCTGGATTTTCTAAATACAATAGAATATAATTATAAATGACTTTTTATTTCTTTTGATATCGAACATTACCCACATCGGTCGACCACTACTTGTTACCAGTGACACTGCGTCTTATTCGTTTAGCCAAAGAAATTAAACACCAGAGCTAAGTAGTCGGGCCTTAATTGCTTTATCAAGCTGAATGAAAGACCCAGCTTCATTATGTGGCTTTCCCTTTCATACCCCTGATAAAGGGTTGGCATCTTCTAGTGACATGCACTTGGTGTCTGCTGAGGAGCAGGTTAAACACTGGGTCGATGCAATGTATTTTACAGAGGACTTAACCTTTGAACAGATCTTTCACTACACTTGATTACTTCAGGTGAAGTTGAAATCCATAAAAGGTTAAAAGCAAGGGTGGCAGAGGTAATAGTGCACTTTAAAATAGGAAAGATGCAGCACAAATTACAATATTATACTGTTTGGCTTATACATGATGTTGATGTATGTTTATGGTTTGTCTATAAAAAAAAACTGACTATGAAGAAACTGCAGAAACAAATTCAAGCTTTAAAGACAAAATCCACAATTTAGTTAAAACAGCACATTGGATACAAATAAGAAGAATTGGCGGAGAATTGGAGAGGGGGGAGTGCTGGAGAAACAGAAGATGAAGGAGAGCACACAGGTGTTTCAGAAGTGCAACAGTGCATTTTCTTGGTCTTTCATCACCTGCTGGTTATGACAGCAACCACAGAGGCTTACAAATCAATGACCCAAGATGAATTCAAATGTTCCATGTGTGAGCATTTGTGTCTAAAGTTATGCATTTGTGACTAGACAAGAGCATGCATGAGATCTTGTGTAGCCTGTATCCCTGGCTTGCTCCAGCACCTCCAGAAAGCAGTAGTAGATCAATAGTAATTTCTTTCACCAGCAACCTTTCCTAGTATGACCCACAGCTCTCAGAATGCCCTTGAGGAAATTAAGCTTATTGTTGCGTGGACAGGCAACCTTTTATACTCGCGACAGGAGTTCAGCAGGGAGCTCTGATCCCCTTAGTTTAGGCTAGAGGAGGGTGGTGAAAGAAGAGGGGCTAAAATGGAAATGATGTAAGAGCCCATTACCCTTGTAGCATACCTCTACAAACATGCACATGTACACACACACACACACACACACACACACACACACACACACACACGCACACATGCCAAGGTGCACAAGTACAACCAACCACACACAGACCCAGATTCTCACACAGAATAACAATTACTAGCTGTTCACAGGTGAATGCAAGAAAGACCATTCTGTGTTAAAACATCGTTTTCTTGACAGTCCTTGGTTTCAGCTGCTTCACAGTAAGATTAATAACGCTGTCTGTCTTTTAAATGGTAAATGGACTGTACTTATATAGCGCCTTTCTAGGCTTTCAACCACTCAAAGCGCTGTACACTACATGCCACACTCACCCCATTCACACACACATTCACACACTGATGGCAGTGGCTGCCATGCAAGGTGCCAACTCCTCACCAGAACGGAAACTAATCATTCATACACACTCACACAGCGATGCACAGCATCAGGAGCAATTTTGGGTTCAGTGTCTTGCTCAAGGACCCTTCGACATGCAGCAAGAGGAGCCGGGGATCAAACCGCCAACCTTCCGATTAGTGGACGACCCACTCTACCTCTGAGCCACAGCCGCACCTCTCTTTAAAGATGTTCAAAATGTGGTTGTCTTTGCAACATAGATGAGCACACCCCATACCATATCTAAGTACAGGAGAGGAGGAAGTTGACCGAGGCTTGCTCAACTGTTATTGGAGCCGGGGCGGGACTTAGCATAGTGAGGTCAAGTCGTATTTAGTTTTTGCCATCACTTATTTTTCTATTATGATTTACTTTTTTTAATCTATGATTTTTCTGTTGGAGCTGTTGGAGTCTGTTTAAAAGTGCTTTTGCCTCGATACAAGCCAACCTTCTCATGAGGGACAGTAAAAACTGAAGGGAACTGCTGAGGATGGCTGTTAGTCTCAAGCCTTTTAAAAAACAAGCAGCTTCTAAAATTAGACACAAAATCGATCAAATTGACTGATTGAATCCTAGTAACTTCTCAGACGCTTATTGACTTGCAGGTGGTGTCAAATGTGCCAACTTTAATCATCTTTAGAATGCTATAATTTGAGTCCCAGAAGACATGAGACTGGAAACAAATATATGGTCAATACCCAAGACCTGCAGGGTAAAGTAGCTTTTTTGCAAGACACTGAGCCACATGTGTGGATTTTACACATATATTAGCATCTAATATTATATCTGTTGGACTGAGAACAGAACAAGGACTATATGTGAATGCACTCAGTTTAAAATGTGCAGACGATGCCTGCAAATATCGACTAACATGCTTCAAAAGGCCTGTAACTTGTTAGTTTCATATTCTACAGTAATGGCTGTGGACTATTAGGAAGCCAGTTCACTGTGCTGGGGAGTAGCCAGATGTTTCTTAATGGTCATGGATGGACTTCAGGGCTCTTAAGGTGCAGTTTCCTCAAACCAGGTGACACTACCGACCCATTAAATCCACAATCCTGTCCTCAAATACTTTCAAATCCTATAAAGCACTCTCCTCACCATGTCTCATTTCTCCCCCTTGCTTACTTGTTGCTGTGGAAAACATATTTTTTGGGTTAAGATCCCTCATGTTAAAAAGTGTCAACCACTCAACTGCCAATTCAGCTGTCATTGACACAGAAGGCACAGAAAAACCCACAGGCAGGGATAAATGCTCTCTCTCAGATGATGTACGAAAAGGAAAACACAAAAATTCTGGGGGGTACAGGGTGGAACAAGACAGGGTTGTGATGAGAATCAAAGAGGAAAGATCCAAAACGGTGAAAGTGATTCACCGTGTCTGACTTGTGAGCAATGCCTGCAGCCACAGGTACAACCTGGTAGAAATGGAAAAACTCAAGCTAGACTCACACTAACTGACTCTGTTCTACAGGCACTCTGATATACACAGATCAACCATAACATTATAATCACTGACAGTTGAAGTGAATAACACTGATTATCTGGTTATCATGGCTCCTCTCAGTGGGTGGGATATATTAGACAGCAAGTAAACATTTTGTCCTCAAAGACAATAAGACAATAAGACGCAGGACCAGACACTTCAATTGTCTTGTAGGGATCTCAATTAAGTCTTTGGAGAGACTGGCCTCGGACAACTTTTCTCTTCACAACACTGTCTCATTTCTGTCTGTCAGGGCTCAAAGGTCCAGCTGTGAAACAGGCTCTATTTCAGCCAAGACATCAGTCAAAATGCTTCAAAGCAATTCCTTCTCTTCCGCATCCTCCTCTGTCAAATCTCAATCCCTGAAGAAGTGAAGCAGATGAAAGTCCTTTAGCAATATTCAGATGACAGTAGCTATTGTGAATTTAGTCCACTGTGGGAGTCTAGAGGGTGAGACCAGGATAATGGAGCTCTTCTATACTGAATTATAATCGGTTAATATAATAAATTGATAGATTCATTGCATATGAATGATGCGTTAAAACTGAAAATTATTTTCAAAGTAAAAGAAAATTAGAATATCATTCAATTTGCCAACATTAATAATTATATTTCCTTATTCTTATCTTGAATCACAAACTTATTTTAAGGTTTTAAGGCTTTTAACTTACACTTTATATTAAATGGCCAATCAGAGCTTCTGTTGCTGCACTGTGGGTTGGACCTCATTAAAGAGAATCCTCTTTAAATCAAAGTAGTCATGAAATTAAAACTGCAAATGTTAGAGCAGAAGATAAATGAACTGAAAGATGGAATAGGACAGACAGACATAGGGTCAAATTGATTAAAGGTCCAGTGTGTAACAGTTAGGAGGATCTGTTGGTAGAAATGGAATATAATATTTATAGGTATGTTTTCATTAGTGCATAATCACCTGAAAAAAGGAATTGTGTTTTTGTTACCATAGAATGAGCTGTTTATATCTATAGACTCGTCCACAGAGGAAGAGGACCCGCCATGATGACATTAAATCAGTGTTTACCTTCCTGTTTTATTTTTATTTTTATTTTTTAAGGGCTTTTTGTCTTTATGAGATAGCTGAAGAAAAACAGGAACGGGGGGAGAGAGAGGTGATGACATGCAGCAAAGGGCCCTTGGCTAGAATCAAACCCAGGCCCCTCTCTCTTGGCCTTGCTGCGCATTTTCTACCAGGTGAGCTACTGGGGCACCCTCCGGTTTCATTATAATTTAATGCTGAAATAAATCTATAATTCTTTCACAATCCACACTCCATAGCCAACAAGCATTGTTTTAATATAAAATATAGCTACTTTCAACCATATAAAACACTTACGTATACAATATTTATATCATAACTTTTCAAAAAATAAAACAGACTGGCACTATTTTGTTCGTGTTGTTGTTTTTTCCACATGTCCTTAACCAATCGAATGCAAACCTTCCAGAAGCTTTGGAAAAATACATACACACAGACACACAGACACACTCAAGCACACACACACACACACACACACACACACACACACACACACACACAAATGCATGCCTGTTTGATGATGCTTTGCTCTCACACCATGCAACACCATCCACCCACAGCAATCTGTAACACATTCTGACAGAGAAAAAGAGCGGGATAGGGAGAGCAGAGAGAATCAGGTAGAATCAGGTCCATATGTCTCATTACATTCAAATGTTCTTCTGACCTCGAAACACAACCAGTTCTGTTCAAAATACTGCACAGGATATGTTAAACCAACGCAGCTCACTGCACCGTGCAAGTGCCTGACAATTACATATATATATATATATATATATATATATATATATGCTTTCTGTATCTGTCCCCTGAATCATAATGTGCCATGTCGTCTTGATCCACCATCATTGGCCAGAGTTTCATTTTATCCTGCGCTATGTCTTACTGGAGACCTCAGCAAACACAAAACCCCCAAATAGACTAAAAAAAGTCAACATTCAACACCCAGAGACTTCACTTTTGTGTTCCAAATGTGTATGCATTGCTGTTTCTTACCATAAGAACAAGAGGAAATATAATCAGACCAAAAGTTGAGATAAAAGAGAAAGATATAGCAGCACCAAAAAAGAATGACGAAGAAGTCAAAAAGGTAGGCTACAAAAGTAGGTGAGGAGACGTGAAAACCCTCTGTTGTCTCAGGTTTCCATGTTGGGAGACCTGTGGCAGTGTTTATGTGCCAAAAGATAGAGTGATCAGTGTGACGCTCACAGCTGCCACAAACAACAGGCATCACACTGGAAATCCTGTGCTGCTCAGCGGGATATCTTTATCTGTGTCTGAGATGGAGTGTACCCTGACACTGAGAGACAATGAGAGACTGAGAAATTGTGTCTGTTTGAATCTTTAGAGAGGAAATCTTTTCACATAACGTTACATCAGAATGAAGCAGACAAATTCTTGATGGTTGTTTGAGGTGGTACTGCAACAGCTCAAGTGGACAATCTTTCCATCTATCCATCTATCCATCTATCTATCCATCTATCTATCCATCTATCTATCATCTTCAGCCCTCATTATGCATGTAAGTGCACAGCTATGCAACAAGCTTAATCTGCTTCCAGTATGGTTGAAGACAGATGCTTTTTTTACTGGAAGCTATGTGGAACAGTTTAAAACAGTAACAAATTAAACCATAGTGATTACAAATAAAGAACAGATTATTTAGCATAAATTAGCTCTTACTAGAAAAGAATGGATATATCAATAGTGAACAAACAAAGTGCTCATAAGAGAATAACAGCCATTTACATTGAATGTTGTATTAGTAACACTGCAGTTCTTACAGATACTAGTCCAACAACAAGGCCATTAAAAATGTGGATAAAAGATGCTCAGTCACAGATCTTACAAAACTGTTGCAATATCAGTTACAAGCAGCAACTGCCATGGAACTGTGTCAGTAGCAGTTGCTATAGCAACAGAATATTCAACTGAAACAGAACAATCATTCAAAGTTTTGTCTATTTGTGGACTCACACTCTTTAATCATCTTTAGTTTTCTGTGCTGAACCATAATGAAGTTCATTTAACCCTTAGAACAAGGTACCAACCCTGCTACCTCAACATTTTGGTGTAAAGACTATCACTTGCTTATGGCGTCTATAGAGCCTGTTAGTGCTGCCACTCATAGTGTCTCTAGCAAAAGCAGACACTTCTACACTCTTTATCTGAAGAATAACAATTGACCTTCATCCATGGTGCCTTAAAACAACTCCAAAATGGCTACAACCGCACAACTGAGCATCAACTCTGAACAAAAATCACACAAATGTTATTCCAGATCTAGCTCAGAGGAAGAGCAAACTAAGCTAGCAAACAAGCAGTCAGTCAGTGTGCATTATATTTTCTTAAAGAATCTATAATTTATGTTTTCATTATAATAATGTTTGAAATGACAATGTGAAAACAATGCAACAAGGGGTTGCTCGTAGTGATGAAACTGCAGACCCACAGAGATTTAACGTGTCTGACCCACAACTTAACTGCTTTGGTTCACTCTCAGTGCACTCATAGTGTTGTTTCCCACCACACCAAGCAGCTGTTTTCAGCAAAAAAAAGCTCTATAAACCCACTGTACAATACCTACTCAGCACCAAATGGCAGGCAGACACAGCTGGTGAACATTGTAGATTATAGCATTTAGCAGCTAAAGAGCCAGATATGTCTTTATTCTTTTGGTAGAGAACAAAAACAGAGCTAAAACAGCGAAAGTCTATGACTTACATTGACATGGTGGTCAAAAACAAGCTCAGGTTACCCTCAAGGGTCCAAAAAATCTACCTGTGGATTTTACATCAGTTTTGCATCAATCTAGTGGCGCCTCTGGCTGGTGTTTCCTCCATAGCAACAGGATGTTAAATAATGTTATTAAGTGAATTTCTAAAACATAAAATTTGAATATTTATAACCAAAATATATCCGAAAACAAATGTAATAGATAATAAAGATATTGTTAAAGTCATCAACTAAATAATCAGTTGGAACTGTCATCAGTGAGCCATTTGTAAAATACTGGTACTCAAAAAATCAGCTGTTGGCTCAACCCTACGCAGACCCCTATTGTAGGGGACTAAGTGAAGCCTGGTTTCATTATGCCATTGTAATCGAGCCATACATTCTGATTTTTGTTTGTATGATGTGTGTGAAAGTAGAGTACATCCAGTTACAGTGTTAATATTCACATGAGACACTTGTTCAGTGTCCAGCTCACTTCAAAGGTAATTGCATTTAGAAAGGTATTGTCATTTTTCATATGGTTCTCAGTCCTAAAAAACACTGGCACAAATGTAATAAATAGGAACAGAGCAGACTCAAAGCCATACTAGTGGATGTGTTTTATTATGTTGGTGTATAAATCAAAGATTCTTCCAGATTGCATTAGCATCATAAATATTTATTTCCACCTGGCCTGAGGTAAAATTAGTGGCCGTTTTTAGTGTCTGTGATTGAGAAAAGTGGAATTTTTCCCCACTTCAGTTAGTATTAACCTATTTAGGACTTTGCTCTTCTATACTGTATACTTTAATATGCTGTCTGTGTATGTCCCTACATCTCTCTTCAACCTCACGCCTTGAGTCGTGACTCAACCTTTTCCTCACGTGCAAAGACCCCTGAGTGTCTATTGGTCTTTCTCAGACACTTTGTCTTTACATCTGTCCCCTGTTTTAGCTCATCAGTGCTCCAAAGGATCTGGGACCACCGTAGGACTTTGTACTTCCTTGTTACATCACATGAGGAACAAATAGCTGCAATTACTATCATTACTACCTGTTGATCTGTGGTTACACACACGCATATTGTCATGGCTCTGCTCCCCTCCTGCTCCCTTTGCTCCTCCCCCTTCCCTGTGTGCCTGAGGGTGCGGCCTCCATTCTCCTCACCTGCTGCCTGCTGTCTCACCTGCTCTCAATCATTCATCATGCTCCAGTCTTCAAGAACCCCGGTCTTCCTCCCATTCTTCGCCAGATTGTTTCAGCCTATGTGGTGGTAACTCTCGTGGCTCCCTTCAGTATTTAGTTAAGCGATTCAAGCTCTCTTGTGTTTTCCCTGTGCGTGTCCCCTTGTCTAACCGTTTCTCTCCCGTGCCCCAGGGTCCCTTGTGCTGTTTGGCTTCCTGTGTCCGCTCTCCTGTGCCTCTGTGTCTCCGGTCTCTTCCGCCATCTCACCCACCCGTTCCTGCTCTGGCCGCCCCTCATCCCCCCTGTGTGTGTGCGTGTGCGTGGAATAAAACCCCCTTTAAACCTTCCATACTGTCTGGGTGTCTGCTCCTGGGTCCAGTCCCAACACCAGCCCTGTCAGAACAATCTGGCCAGCATGGACCCAGCGGACCCAGACTCCGTCCGAAGCGCACTGGCCTACCAGGGACAACGAGTGGGCCAACACGAGAAGGTCCTCGACGAGATCGTGGCAGCCATCCAGGACCTTCGCTGTAGTGTGGCCGCCCTTGGATCCAAGCTCGATCAGGTCTCCACTCCTCCCACAGCTCCTACCACCGCCACTGAAGCAGCTACTCCCTCTGCCTCCCCAGCCATGCCGCATGCAGCCTCTCCTCCCCCCCCGCCCCGGGAACCACACGTTCCTACACCTGAACGGTATGCTGGGGATTTGGGGGCTTGTGGGCGGTTTCTGCTTCAGTGCTCGCTAGTTTTCCAACAACAGCCGCTTACCTACAGCTCAGATAGCGCCCAAGTGGCTTTTGTGATTAGCCTACTGTCAGGGAAAGCAGCTCAGTGGGCTACCGCCCTGTGGGAGAAGCACTCCCCTGTTTGTGACTCCTTCCAGCGGTTTTCTGAGGAACTAAGAAAGGTTTTTGATCATCCTGTGCAAGGCAAGGAGGCAGCTAAGCGTTTATTGAATCTTCGTCAGGGATCAGGTTCAGTAGCTGAGTTCTCCGTCGAGTTTAGGATTTTAGCGGCCGAGAGTGGTTGGGATGAAGAGGCGTTACAGACTGTTTTCGTGCATGGGCTGTCTGAGGTTATGAAAGACGAGTTAGCGGCTAGGGATAGCGCTGCTAGCCTCGATGAGCTAATCTCACTAGCGATTAGGCTCGACAATCGTCTTCGTGAGAGACAGCGTGAGAGGAGGGGGCGACCACTAGCCTCTCCTTTCCCTGCTCTACCCAGAGCCACCATCTCGGTAGGTCCCCAGTTAGCAGCCCCATCCAAACACCCCTCGAGCCAGATACCCCTCGAGCCCGTAGAAGAGCCGATGCAATTGGGCCGCACCCGCCTCACCCAGGCGGAACGCCAACGCCCGGATTAGGTCCGGTTTATGCATCTATTGTGGCCAGCACGGTCACTTCTTGGCTGCCTGCCCCCAGCTGCCAAAAGATTAGGCTCACCAGAGAATGGTGGAACTCTTGTGAGCCAAGTCGCCACTTCCACCTCAGCCCCCCCTTTCTCGCTTGCAATTAAATGCGTCCCTTCGCTGGCAGTTAAACTCCATTCCCCTCACAGCTCTGGTCGACTCGGGTGCCGAGGAGAGTTTCATTGACTCAGCATTCGTGCTTCAGGCAAGAATCCCCACTGTCAAACTCCCAGACAACCAACCCGTTAATGCCCTAGACGGAAAACATCTAGCCAACATTACTCGACAAACCGTTCCTCTCACTCTTATCCTTTCTGGCAATCACCGTGAGGAGATCAGTTTGCTAGTCATTTCTTCACCCAACGCTCCCGTAGTATTAGGTTTTCCCTGGCTTAAGCTCCACAACCCCCAATTTGACTGGTCTACAGGTTCACTCTCTAGTTGGAGCGCCCACTGTCATTCACATTGTCTCCAGTCTGCCAGTGTTTTGTCATCTCCCACTGTTTCCAAGCCTCCTGAGCCCCCCGATCTATCCGCTGTCCCTGTAGAATACCACGACCTTGGGGAGGTTTTCAGCAAACATCGAGCCGTCACATTACCTCCGCATAGGCCATATGATTGTGCTATTGAGCTGCTTCCTGGTTCCACTCTGCCAACTAGTCGCCTGTATAACCTCTCCAGACCAGAACGCGAGGCCATGGAGAAATATATAGGTGACTCGCTAGCGGCAGGGGCTAATTCGACCCTCTTCGTCTCCGGTAGGGGCTGGTTTCTTCTTTGTGACCAAGAAAGACCAGACCCTCCGCCCTTCGCATTGACTATCGAGGGCTTAACGACATCACCATTAAGAATAAGTACCCTCTCCCTCTCATTGATCCGGCATTTGAACCCCTTCATAAGGCCCAAGTGTTCTCGAAATTAGACCTCCGAAACGCATACCATCTTGTCAGGATCAGAGAGGGAGACGAGTGGAAAACTGCCTTTAACACCCCCCTTAGGCCACTTTGAATATCTGGTGATGCCGTTTGGCCTGACTAACGCGCCAGCTGTGTTCCAGGCTTTAGTCAATGACGTGCTGAGGGACATGCTGAACAGGTTCCTATTCGTTTATTTAGATGACATACTCATCTTTTCCCAGTCTCAGGAGGAACACGTTCAGCATGTTCGGCAGGTCCTTCAAAGACTCCTTGAGAACAAGCTCTTTGTGAAAGCCGAGAAGTGTGAGTTTCACGTGACATCCGTGTCTTTCCTGGGGTTTATAATTGAGCGGGGGCAGGTTAAAGCAGACCCAGCCAAGATTCAGGCCGTGGCTGATTGGCCTAGTCCAACCACTCGCAAGCAGCTGCAGCGCTTCCTGGGGTTCGCTAACTTTTACCGTCGCTTTATTAGAAATTATAGCAAGGTAGCTGCTCCCCTGACCAAACTCACCTCAGTGAAAGTACCGTTTGCCTGGTCCCCTGAAGCAGAAACAGCCTTTCTAGCCCTGAAGGAACTGTTTACTTCTGCCCCGGTGCTGCGGCATCCTGACCCCTCCCTCCAGTTCGTGGTGGAGGTGGATGCCTCTGACACTGGCATTGGGGCAGTACTCTCCCAGCGATCCCCCAAGGACCAGAAGCTGCACCCCTGTGCCTTCCTCTCCAGACGCCTGTCCCCAGCGGAGAGGAACTATGACGTTGGGAACAGAGAGCTGCTGGCGGTGGTGGTAGCCCTTCAGGAGTGGAGGCATTGGTTGGAGGGCGCTGCTCTCCCGTTCATCGTGTGGACGGACCACAAGAACCTGGCGTACCTCCGCTCAGCCAAGAGGCTCAACTCCCGTCAGGCCCGGTGGGCTTTGTTCCTTGACCGTTTTGTTTTCACCCTCACCTACCGACCTGGGTCCCGCAATGCCAAGCCAGATGCCCTATCACGCCAAGCCGACCCCGAGACGCCGGGGACTGAACCAGAGACCATCCTCCCGGCTTCTTGTGTGGTGGCTGCAGTGAACTGGCGGATAGAGGCTCTGGTGAAGCAAGCACAACGCTCACAACCCGACCCAGGTAACGGCCCCCCTAACCGGCTTTTTGTTCCAGACTCTGCCAGGTCCCAGGTCCTCCAGTGGGCTCATGCCTCTAAGATCTCTTGCCATCCTGGTTACCAGCGGACACTGGACTTCCTTCGGCGGAAGTTTTGGTGGCCTTCGATGGCGAGAGACACAAGAGCTTTTGTGGCCGCCTGTTCTGTCTGTGCCCGCGGAAAATCCTCCCACCAGCCTCCAGCTGGACTATTACACCCCTTGCCCGTTCCACGTCGCCCTTGGTCCCACATCGCTGTGGACTTTGTTTCCGGACTGCCTACCTCTGAAGGTAATGACACTATTCTCACCATTGTTGATCGTTTTTCTAAGTCAGTCCATTTCGTGCCTCTGCCCAAGCTCCCCTCGTCTCTGGAAACTGCCAAACTCCTGGTCACCCACGTGTTCCGCCTACATGGAATCCCTCAGGACATTGTTTCAGACCGTGGTCCACAATTCGCCTCCCAGGTTTGGCGAGCCTTCTGCCAGGCCGTGGGCGCCTCTGTCAGTCTCTCCTCAGGTTACCACCCGCAGTCCAACGGCCAGACAGAACGGGCTAACCAGCAGTTGGAGGCTGCCTTGCGC